>NC_054472.1:12110036-12205036 GCF_017639515.1 Carcharodon carcharias
CTTGTTTTCCATGATCAATTCCCCAGACTCACTCTCTAGAAGACCAACACTAGCTTTAGTTACTCTTTTCCTATTTAAATACTTGCAGAACCTCTCACTATCCACTTTAACATGACTAGGCAGCTTTCTATCATACTCTACTTTCTCCCTCTTTATGATCTTTTTAGTCATTCTTTGCTGGTTTTTAAAATCTGACCAATCTTCTGACCTATCACTAACGTTCGCAGATTTCTAGAGTGTTTCTCTCAATTTGATAGAAATTAAACTGGCAGGAGCTTCATTTCGAAATTAAATTGGGGGCAGTGGTGACTTCATGGCGTTTCTTGATGTTCTGGTGGGCAGGAAGTTGACTTTTGATAGTGCCTATTTAGGCAGGACTTCCAATGCTGGACAACATATCCAATGTTACAGGCAAGTGCCGGCAGGGACCAATGGAGCGAGGGCAGTGGTGGGGGAGAGGCGGGTGGGGTGGGGGAGCTAGAAACTGATGCTAGCGTAAGCAGAAGGAAGAAGGGATGTGAGGAAGAAGGTGTGAATTTGTCAGGGGTGGGGTGCGGGTAGTGGGAGTGGAAGAGAGCTTATATGAATTTAAGGGAAGCAGAAGAACGGCAGTGTGAACTGGGAAAGAGAGGGAGAAGAAAGACAAGGTGGTTAAGTGATAGCAAGCTTTTCCTCCACTGCACTTCTGGGGATGAATATCTTGCTCATTGGACAAGCATGAGCTTGACCTGAACGATTGTAAAATGAGGTCCCAACATCATCACGCACTGGTGCGCTATTTTGGTCAGCGGGCACACGTGGGAGTTGGCAGCGCGCCTGCCGACAATTAAGTGGCCTATTAAGGCCACTAAATTCATAATGAAAGGAAATTTTTCACTGCCCGGCCAACCTTACAGTTGGCGGGTGGGTGAATAGGCCGGGCTCATGTGACAGAGTCACATGAAGGAACACAGTTTTAACTTTCTTAATTTTTCTTTATTTTTAATTTTTAAAATCTTCAGCTCCCCGAGGCAGCTCTGTCCTTCTCCTCCCCACGGCATCAACCCCCCCCACCACCCCCACCCCAGCAGCGCTGCAGCGCTGGCCGTTAATTGGCCAGCGAGAGTGAAATTGCAGTTGGGGCCTAGTTGCGAGAGGTGGTCCGTTCCGCGGCCACTCCTGCTCACCTCCGTCGAGTCTGCCCGACGACTGGAAAATCCTGGCCCTGGCGCAAAATTAATTCAAGGTTTTTCCGAATCTTCAACTTTTCTCGAAGCGATGGAGCAGCTTCCGATGGTTTTCAAGGAATTGCTCATATCGTTCCTCTCACGGCATTTAATTATTTTCTGAACTCCGCCTAAATGCGTGCTATCCACACGAACAACATCCAGGCCCTTTGTACCTCTCTCGTACTCTTTCTTTTTCTGCCGACCAAGCTCACAGTTATGTAACTTTGTTAAGATGAAGGAAATTTCCCAGCCCGCTTTGCAGCCAGGTGCAAGGGAAACAGACACCGAGCTAAGGAGGGACAGGTTAGGAAAAGTTTTAAAGAGGTTTTTAAAAGTGAAGAGAGACGTGGAGAGGTTTAGGGATATAATTCCAGAAAATAGAGTACCAGCAGCTGAAGACACCTGCTGCCCGTGAGAGGGGCAAGAGGAGGGTGTTGCACAGAAGACCAGAGCCAGGGGGATGAGGGTATATAGGGTAGGACATTGCACATATAGGGCTCAACCAAGGGCATGAAGGGATTTATAGCTGGGCACAGGAATGCTTAAGGGGGTATGGGGCCTGTAGTGTTCAGTTGTCCTCTGCTCGACTATGTGAGTTTGGTAACTAACCTATGCTCACTCTGCTTGATTAGTTCAGCCTGGATGTTGACTCAGAGAAATACAAACAGCCAACAGAGAAGCAGCTGGAAGCAAGCTAGAAGCATAGAAGTAGACATTTTAAAACACTGTGATTAAAACCTTTTGCACACTTGGAATCAAGCGTCATCGCTGCATTGCTCTGAGGTGAATCAAATATATAAAATATACAACAGAGTCCATATAGCTCAGTGAGAGCTTATGGGAGGCGGGAACTTACTAAGGGACAAGATATGTGAAAATGGGGTATGAACAAATTCAAATTAATGGATATTGGAGATAGCAAGCAAGTAAGGATAATATTGAAACAATCAAATCTTGAAGTCACAAAGGCACACCCAAAGAAAAATGGACTGACTGAGCTCTGACAGAGGCCATAAATATTATAAAGATGGGGGTAAGTGCTTCTGTTGTTGTAGGATATAGACTTTACAGCTCTGTGTCTAATGCTCTGTGTGTGAACAATTTGGTTCAGGCTGTCATGGTGACTGGGGAGGGGAATCCAATCATTGAAAAGGGAACAGAGATAGAGGTGAGAGTGAAAGACAAATGCCTTCAGTCTTCCTGATGTTGGCTTGATGGAAACTGTGACCCATCCAGCATATGTTAAAGGCTTGCAGGTTGTGTCTCAGAGGAACAGCATGCATATAAGGAAGGTGGGATGGGTAGGGCAAGAATAAAATAGAAAAGACTAGAATAGAATAGAATGGAATAAAATAGGATAGAATAGAATAGAATAGATTGGAACAGAATAGAATAGAATAGAATAGAACAGAATAGAATAGAATAGAATAGAATAGAACAGAATAGAATAGAATAACAAAGAGGTATTAGTGGAGGGTATAGGGAAGAGAACGTGTTACTCGAGAAGCAATAGTTGCAGTCCTCCATATTTTTGTCATGGTCATTATTTCTCCTTCCCTTTCACTGCATTTAACTTATAGTGTCAGTCATGCCTCTCTGGGTCATATTCTCACCTCTGAGTCAGAAGGTTGTGGGTTCAAGTCCTGCTCCAGAGACTTGAACACAAAAATCTAGAATGACATTCCAATACGGTGCTGAAGGAGCTCTGTATTATTGAAGGTGCTGTTTTTCAGATGAGGCATTAAACCAAGTCCCCATATGCCCTCTCAGGTGGAGGTAAAAGATCCTGTGGCAGTACTTGGAAGAAGAGCAGGAGAGATCTCCCTGGTATCCCTCAATCAACATCACAAAAAACAAATTATCATATTCTTGTTTGTAGGAGCTTGCTGTATGCAAATTGACTTCCGCATTCACTACGTTACAACAGTAACTAATTTCAAAAGTAATTAATCAACGGTGAAGCACTTTGGGATGTCCTGTGGTCATTAAGGTGTTATATAAATGCAAGTCTTCCTTCATTCTTTCTTTTTTGTACCTCACTTTCCCATAGTATTTTCTTTTCTGTGTATGTATCTCTATTGTTGCAATTTCCTTATTCTCTAAACAGCACTGTTCCTTCCCTCTAGAAATCTGATGCTTTGTCTGTCTGATCTGGTGTTGGCTCAGGACCAGGACAGTTAAAAGGAAACCATTGGAGATCAATGCTACATCTTTCAAAAGGATGAACAGCCCATCTACACTATAACTATCATAAAGCCACTGGTTGTTAAGGCCACAACTGCCCTTAATTTTTATGATACGGGGCATTCCAGGCTGATACCCAAGGATATCAGTCGCATTAGTCAGTCAGCGGTGCACGGCAACATTAAACAAGTCACGGGTGGATTATTTCCTGGAATAAGTAACCCACCGGCAACCAGAGGTAAGCAAGATTCCCAAAAGTCTAAAGAATCGCAGATGTCCCTACGTTACCTCTTTCTCAATGCCCATGACCTACACCAATAAGAAAAGATTCATTCTCTGTGCGCACCTTACTTTTAATAAATCTCGTTGTGACATGCAAGTAAATCTTCACTTCTCTGGAATGCCCTCATCGGCCTCTTGGCTGACACTCTTTCACCCAGAAAGGCAACTCCCAAACTGGTTCCTTAAGAGAAAATCGGAAAACCTGGTGGCATCTTGAGGACTATGCATGCCCCAGAAAAATAACTGAAAATGTCACCCCACGTCCCTGGTGCACTTTAGCTGCCTGAATCAATGTGGCATCCTGTCTCTAATCTGTGTTGTGTGCTGCATGCTGCCCAAACTTATCTTTTCCTGGACTCTCATCATGGAAGCCCTGAGGCAGACAGACCACCGCAAGCTGTACGGGGTTAGGAAGAAGGGAATCAATAGCACAATAGGGATGCAGGGAACAATTTGTTGCTTGTTACCAGTGATCTTTGTGCCATGAAGCCCAAGACATCCTTATGCATCCACTCCATTAACAAACCTGTATACATCTTTCTTCATCCTTCCACAAAGATGGTTTCATTTATTTACCCTTCTCTCCCAAACTCCTGTTTGTGCTACCAGATGAAAACTAACACCGCATTTTTGGAAAAGATCAAGTTTGGTACTGCCATAACTTCAGTGAAAACCCGTATTGTGCATCCACCTGGTTCTTCTTTCCCTCTGTGCCAGTGAATACATTTCAAAAAGTACTTCATTGACTGTAAAACTCTTTGGGATGCCCTGAGATCATCAAATGTGCAATATAAAGGCAAGTATTTCTTACCTCTCAATTCAGTTCACCCTCTGGTAGACTCATCAGACAATGATATTGGTGTTGTTGAATAACACATCAAAAATCTAGTGTAGGTAAATCAGAGGCCAAATCACTTTGTTGCTAAAAAAAACATTGTAATAAATGAAGATGAGCTCAATGGATTTTTCATATTAAGAAAGAATAATGATGGACCCCTTTCTCAGTGTATTCCACTGAGTGACAAAAAAAGTACACTCCCTTGTGCAAGTGCAGCAGACCAGACTGAATCGATACTCCTGGTAACACAAGAGAGTGCGTGGATTTTATTATTCTGTCTCACATCATTATCATCAGTTCTCCAAAAGGGGGCTGGCAGGACTGAGTATAAGGCAGGATAGGTAAGGTGTGGGGTGAGATAGTTCGTATCTTGGAGTCCAGACATTCTGAGATCCAGTAATGGTATGTTAAGATGGTGATAATAGAAAAGGACAGAAGGGCCAAGTGTATGTTTCAGGATGTGATTTAATTTAAGAATTGTTCAGCTCTTAGTATTACGATCTACATATCTTGATTTCCAGCAGAGCTCCTGGAGAAATGGTATAAACTGCATTTATATAGCAGAGTATATAGTAAAACATCCCAAAGCTTAGCCAAAGATGGAGGCTTTAAGGAGCATTAAAAAATGAGGTGGGAGAGTTAGAGAAGTGGAGAGGTTTAGGCAGGGAACTCCAGAAATCAGGGCTTAGGCAGCTGAAGGCAAGGCCAGCATTTGCAGCTAGTTTTTTACTTGAAACAATTTCAATTTCTATGTTTTTACCAACTCCTCACTTTACAGGACAAGCAGGAAGTAAATTCAGGTCACTTACGCAAAGACATGTATCCCCCGTCAGATAATTGGGGAAACAAGTCAAGTACATGAGAGAGTAAGGAATAGAGGGGACTATTGACAGGGTGAGATGAAGTAAAGTGGGTTATGGGGCATAACCACGATGATCTGTTGGCCTGTTTCTGTGCTGGAAGGCTGCATGTAACTCTATGAAGCATTCAACATTTCTATATCTGTAAAAAGTCTCTTTCAACTGTGTCTTCCTGGTTTGGACTACAGAAATGGAGGAAGATTAAATACATTTGAATGAGAGTTGGTCAAGAGCTCCAACATCCTTCACATATGTTCAATACTTTATCTCATTGTATGCCTGACACCAGACTCCTGAAGCAACTACTCTACTCGGAGCTCAGTCATGGCAGGAGACCCCCAGGGGGACAGCGGAAAAGTTTTAGAGACCCAAAGCATCCCTGAAGGGCTCAAACACCACTGCCAACTCATGGGAGGCCCTGGCCTACCAACCAGAGAAGTTTCATTCAGGGAGAGCACCAAGCACATTGAGAGGCTTCATTGGGAACATGCAGAGGCGTAGTCAAGGTGCCAGGGAAATGCATAAACCTCCAAGCAACCCATCTGCCCAGTCCTACAAGCACCACCTGTCCCACGTGCGGCAGAGTCTGCAGATTGTGCACTGGAATTATCACCCACCTCAGGACCCATCGAACCAGAGTGGAAGCAAGACATCCTTGATCCCCAGGAACTGCCTAGATGAAGACCCTATCCGTTGTCTCATTATGACATATAGAAAACTGAAAACGGAAAAGCCACACATAACTGGGAGCACAAATAGCCATTATACTGCGGTATAATCCCAAAAAATAATAAGACCACTTCTGGTGATCAAGGCTCCGTGCTGTAATCAGGAAAGAATTAACCCATCGATGCTGCATTAATTGTAATATCAATAAAAGCCTTAAAATTGAGACCGTGTATGTATTTTTATGGAGTAGTAAATATATGGAACAGACTCCCATCAAAAACAGCTGATGATGCACCAATTAACTCACGTAAAAAAAATTTGGTTAAATATCAGGTTGTTAATGGGATTGAAGGTCATATGGATAAATATAGATTCAGATGATCAAATGTTCCGTGGGACACAAGGGTTACGATTCCTGTCCTGTTGGAGCTGAGATTGATGGCATATGAGGCCACAAGGTTAGTATTAAGTAGCAGACATGTGGGGATGGATAGATATTCTCAAACCATACTTGTTTGCCTTTGGGAATAGGGGAGTATTTCCACAGAAATGTTCCTCAGTGGATCAAATAATAGAGAACATAATAAGGTAAATTATTTGTGGGAATTGGGGGCTCTGATGGGTCAAATCATTTTTTTATTCTCAAGTTATCTACAGGGGATAGAAAAACCTGGAAATGAAAGGAAGAACTTGCATTTCTATCGCACCTTTCACAACCTCATGCGATCCTGAAGCATTTTAAAGTCAATGACATACATTTGAAGTGTAGTCGTTATGGTAATAATGCAGCTGGCAATTTATGCACAGCAAGATCCCACAAACAGCAGTGTGAGAATGACCAAATAATCTGCTTTCAGGAGCTGGTTTTAGGATCAATATTGACCAGGATGCTAGGATAACTGCCCAGTTCTTCTTTGAAATAGTGCCATAGTGAAATAGTGGGATTGTTTAAGTCCACCTGAGAGGGTAGTTCAGTGTCTCATCTGAAAGGTGGTAGGGGAATTAGATTGTGGTGTCAATTAACACTAGTTTTTCACTCCTGGGTTCAGATCTAGCCCAGAATTAAAGCAGGAAAGCTCCCTCTATTCACTGACAGTAGAGGGCCATGTATGAGATGGGTTTGGCAGTCTTCAAGTACATGATGTATAATACTCTACTGGCAATTGGCAAACCCGTTCGAAGAGATATGCTAAGATTACTAGGTGTGGAAAACAAAAGGATGTTACGATGGGACACTCAAGAATGCTCTTTTGGGGCAGTGTGGAGTAACCTCTACTCTGTAATTGTTTCTGCTACACCTAACTACATGATAATACCCCTCACCCTGAGAGGCAAGAAAATAATTCCAGTTGCCTTTTGGTATATCAGAAATGTTCAAGCTTCCACATGATTTAGGCTACGGAAACTTTCATTGTCAATGCAATAAAATAACTCTAATCTAGACTCTGCATGTGGCATTCTTAGATGCATTGACTTCTTTATATTAGCTGATCCTTTTTCGAAGAACATATACTTTTGGCCTTTATCTAGGCCAATTCAACACAGTTGAACGCGACAGCGGCTCAACACCGTCATTTTCAGTCACTTTCTATTGCTTCCTCAGACTCTGTATTTTCCAAAAAGCCGCAGTATTGTTCAATATTACAGGTTATGATTTATTTGTCAAGCCCCATTCTTTCGCAAGTGTAGAATATATTGTCAATGCAGTCATTATGGTCCTTTGCACTTTTAAAATGCTATAATTTGGAACAATATTTCTGAAGCAATTAAATTGTTATGAGAAAGGCTCAATTAATGCTTCACACTTTCTTTTTTCTTAATTTGATAATGCCCTCCAAGAACTCCTTCAATGGCATGGGGTGCCAGATTTGTTTTGCTGGTTAAGGTGGTTCGAGCAGTGCTTATAACTTCTCTATTATTCATTACCTCGATCTTTTTCTTTTTCCATTTGTAAGAATTTATGAGAATTCTCTTTGTGTGCCCTGACAGGGAAACAAGCTTCTACAGTGAATTATTGTGTAATTAATCATTTGACCATGAGGGATTCATTTACTAATTAAAAAAACTTTAAAAAGAGTAAATTGAAATAACCGGCAGCCACTTAATCACAACTTTTGACATCTGCATGACATTGTAATACATTCTAATGTATCAATCAAAGAGATGTAAATTGCACTTATTACATGACTCTTTTTTAAAGGAAGCGTCTTGCTCTTTCACCAGTGAAAAGTGGTGAGTGCTTTGCTGAATTTCAGTAGCTGTTTCTTTGTTTGATGCTATCTATTTTCTGTTGAGGGATATCTGCAAGCCACAGTAAAAAATATTTTGTTTTAATCTTTTCTCACAGTTTCTTTTCTCTCTGTGTTTCACCTCTCGTATTTTTCTCGAGTCTTGGCATCACTCTACCACCTTCTGCACAACAGTTAATTCTTGTTTGACAGCCATTGGCAAGAAGCCCCAGTCTTGAAGGACACATTAGGTTGCCCATGTTTCTCAGGCATGCCATCTCACTGAAGTGTGTCTCTCAATCCAGCAGCCCAGCTTTGAGGCAAGGAGAGAACTATGCTTAAGGACAGGAGATTCAGATGGCAAGCAATAATGGGGCTACCTTTACTGATGAGCCTAGATAAAAGGACAAGTTTGGCCCCTATTGCAGGGGAACATCAAGTTAGGAGAGAGGAAAATCAAAAATGAGTGATTTGTAGAAGACAATAAACTTAGGCTTCAAAACCTTGGTTAATACAGAAAAGGAGGAAAGATCGGGCATGAGCTACAAATTAGAGGCTGTGGCCATAGAAGGAATGAATTAGAATGGGAGATGGCGTAATTAATCCTGCAACAATATGTTCTCTTTTCAAAAATGTTGCCACCCCAATTACCTCAGCAACGTGATGCTGAAAGTAAATTTGTGATGGATACAGTAAAAGGAATCTTTATCCACAGTTTTATACAGAAATTGTTCGACAAAAGCCTTTAGCATGCCTCACTGTAATTGCCGCATTCATAAAGTTCTTAAAAATAAAAAAAAGAATAAACGAGCATTTGTTAGGCTATGAAAGCCTAAATGAAATAAAATCATCTTTGTATTTCAATGAAAAACTGCAGTTATTAACTTATGTAACATTAAACGGCATTGAATTTGACATCATAGTTAAGCTGTGTGTTTCATATTGAAAATTTGATCCTCAAACATGCTTGGAGTTTGTTGGGGAATGCGTCAGCATTAGCCTGTAATACAGATAATCTTATAAAAATCCGAAAGCTGATTTGTATGCCATGCTAATTCAGGATCATCTCTGCAGATCAGGGCAATGCCCAAATCCTGAACGCGATTACAGAAAGCCTGTATGCTGATATTAGATTCAGTACAATCCCTTTACTTATGATTTTGACATTGAAATTTCATTCTATCATTACAATATTTATTCAGTTCCGATGTTCATTGAATGTGGGCTAATCCTTTCATTAGATATGTTTTGCATAGAGAGTGACAGCTTTTTGGAAGGAACAGTCCTAAGTTGTTCATCCATATGAAAGAATCATTCTGAGAGTCTGGTAGTGTTTATGGTCTAACTGTTTTTCTCGTGGCCCAGATTTTGATCATCTGACCTTTACAGTTGACAGTCATTATTTTTTTAACCAGATCTTCAGCCTTTAGCCCCATGACCTGTACACGATGATATTATCAGAAGCTAGCACTGAGCCACAGACTGGTGGAATAAAGATAGTGGCTTAAAAAGGACTGGAGTCTTTTAGGAATTTCTCTACAGAGATAGCTGCCTGCTGAAAACATCCTAAAATCTGGTCCTCTAAATATCATAAGATCATAGAGTGCCCCACATTATCTCCACCGTGAAGATCATCTACTTCCATCACTGTAGCATTGCTTAAATCTGTCCCCACCTAAGCCCATATGCCACTGAAAACCCTCCAGGCTTGACTATTCCATTATTCTCCTGTTGGTCTCCAGCGTCAGTAAACTTCAGCTCATTCAATAACTCTGCGGCCTGTATCCTATCCTGCATTAGGTCCTACTCGCTTATCACTCCTACCCTCACTGACCTGCATTGGCCTCCAGTTCAGCCACATCTCACATCTTGAATTCTCATCCTTGTGTTTGAATCTCTCCCAAGGCGTTGCTGCTCCGTAACTCTGTGACCTCATCATTCTTGCAACCCCTCCTGAACTTCACGTTCCTTGGAATTTGATGAATTCTTTCCTTACTCCTCCCATTCCTTCATTCCATCATTGATGGCTGTGTTGAAATTCCCTCTGTAAACCACTCCACCTTTCCACTTCTTCCGCTCCTAAAAGACCCTCCTTATAGATGAGCTTTTAACATGTGGAACTTCACCGCACACTTGGGGATGACGATGTTGAGGGTCAACTTGCAGATGTGGTGAAAGAGTAGGGCAACAATAGATCCTTGATGAACCCCAGAGGTTGTGGTACAGGTGCAAGAGGAGAAGCCATTGCTGGAAAAGCTCTAGCTAAAATTGGATAAGCAAAGAATAGAATTAAGTGAAGGCAGTTCCACTGAGCTGGACAATTGAGGAGGGGGTGTGGATTTGGATGCCATGGTTGACTATGTCAAAGATTTGCATGGAGATTATAGAGAAGACAAGGAAGACTAATGCAAGACAATCATAGTTACAGATAATGTTATTTGTGTCTTAGATTTGGGATTTTTTGGTGCTGTTGCATGAGCTGGAAACCTGACTGGAGAGAGTCAAGCACACAGTTACTATACAGGAAATATATTCAAGGACTCAGAGAGATTGGATATGGGTGGTAGCTTGCAAAGTTGGAGGGGTGAAGGGAAGCCTTTTTGTAAATGGGGATGAAAATGGCAGTTTTGAAATACAAGGGGACAATACCCGAGGATAGTGAACTGTTTACACAGTCAGTGGTGGTGGGGGGGGGGGTGCGGTATCAGGAAGGGAGGTTAAGTGCTCAAAAGCTAATGGGAATGAGATCAAGGAAGCAGACAGTGTGTTTGAGAGATTGGATGAGCTGAGCTTGGGGAAGGGTCAAGGTAGGTGTAAGAGAAGCTAAAGTGGGTTTAGGGATAGGGCAGGGGGAAACCTAGAGAAGGTTTGGGATGGGGTTAGCAAGGAGAAGGCAGGAAGCAGCAAAGGCAGGCTGAATCAATGGTCTTAGCCTTGGTAACAAACAAGCACATGAGCTTTTTGCTTATTGGAAAAGAGATGTTTAAGGAAATGAGTGGTGGTGGAGAAGCCCACAGTTATTTTGCTCTCCATTATGATGAGAGCTTCTGGTTTTTGGCAGAGACTTTGTCACATTTGATCTGGTGTTGTTTGGTTAAACCAGTTGTGCAGGAACTATCTTTAAGTCTGTGTCCCTTGGACTTGAGGGAGGGAAAATGGGGGCCACACCAAGGGAATGAGTCAAGGTTTTACTGGCTGAAAAGAAAAGACTTGCAATTCTACAGCACCATACATCAGATCACAGGAAATAGGAGCAGGAGTGGGCCATTCAGCCCCTCATTCCTGCTCTGCCATTCAATAAAATCATAGTTGATCTGATTGTAGCCTCAAGTCCACTTTCCTGACAGCCCCCAGAACCCTTGTGTGGATCACAAAGATTGTCTACCTCAGCCTTGAATAAATTCAATGACATAGCCTCCACTGCTTCTGGGTTGGTGAATTTCAAAGATTAACAACCCTCTGAGAGAAGAAATTCCTCCTCATCTCCATCTTAAATGGGAGATTTATTGTGAAACTATTTTGACAATGTTCCCCGTACTTCTAGATTCCCCTATGAGGGGAAACACCCTCTCAGCACTTATCCTGTGGTCCCCTCAGAATCTCACATGTTTCATTAAGATTACCTCCCATTCTTTGAAACCCCAATGAGCCCACCTGCTCAACCTTTCCTCATAAGACAACTCCTTCATCCCAGAAGTCAACCTGGTGAGCCATTTCCAAACTCAAATGCAAGTATATCCATCCTTAAAATGACTGCAGGAAAAGACAAAGGTCTCCAAGAATATACTTCATGATTTTCTATTTGCTGATGACTGTACTCTAGCTCAGAGCTGGACATGCAACGTAACAATGGACATGTTCTCCAATGCAACAACTTTGGCCTTACGATCAGCAAGAAGAAAACTGAAGTAATGTACTGGCCTGCTCCAAGAAAGTCCTACCTCGAGCCCAATGTTCTATTCCATGAGCAGAACCTGTCAGCACTGGATACATTCACTTACCTCAACAGGACAATCTCTCGAGTTGTCTACATTGATGACAAGACACATGCGAGAATTGCCAAAGCTAGTCTTCGGCAGACTTTGAACATCAGCCTGGGAATGAGGAGGAGCCTTCCAAACTGCAAGCCTATAGAGCAATAGTGCTGCCCACTCTGTTCGACATAAACGAGACCTGGGCTATGTACCAGCAACATGCCAAGAAGCTCAATGACTTCCACTTGAGCTGCCTTCAGAATGTTCTGATGATCAGACGGCAGGACAAAATACGAGGTGCTCACCTGGGCTGGTATGCCAAGCATCCCCACCATATTGAGACAGTCACAACTGAATTGGACTGGCCAGGTAGCCAGAATACTTGATACTTGCTCACCAAAGCCAATCTTTATGGGATGCACTTTCATGATGGTCAAAGGGAGCACTACAAGGACACTCTGAAGGCTTCACTTAGGACTTTTGATTTCGACTTTGAGTCCTGGGGGAAGCTCACCCAAGATCGCTGCACTTGGAGAAAACAAATAAAAAATGGTGCGGCTTCCTTCAAAAGCAAGCCCACATCAGAGGCAGAGAAAATCTGCAAGCAGAGGAAACCCCAAGCCAGTAACTTGTCTAAAACTCAATCGTCTTGTGGTATCCTACCCTATTTGCAGCAGAACCTTCTGTGTGCAAGTCAGCCTTAGCAGTCACCTATGTACTGTTACGAGATCCAGACTTACCTCATCGTCGGGAGGCTGGGGGTTACAACTCCCAGCATGCCTTGGGAGTTTTCACGGATGTGCGGACTGAAGAGCAGGCAGTGCACGTGCAGTAGAGTATTTGAAGTTCTTTGGGTCAAGGACAAGGGCCCAGTGCGTCTGCACAAAATGAAAATGGTGCAAAAACGGGGCAACATGACCCGTGGGTGCAGCACCATAATCGGGAAGAATCCCAGGCAGGAGACAGGGAGAGGGGACAAGGAGACGGGACAGGGAGAGGCCCCAGCTAAGAAGAAAGATGAGCAGAAAAAGAGGCTCCGAGCAGAAAAAGGGCTGTGGTTGTCAGACCTTAAGCGGAGACGGCTAAGGGGAAACCCTGGCAATAGAAGAGGGCTCAGGAAAAGCCCAGGCAATTGAAGAAGGCAGCAGAGTTTGGTGATTATGTGGGCCATTGGGGGCTGAGGTAATTCTTTGCTCGGCACAACTGAAGAGCGAAAGTTGTGCTTGTGAGTTGGTGCTGGAGACATACTTGGGAACCCAGGGGAACGGAATCTCTGAAGACAAGGTTGAAGCCCTGGGAGGCTGCCTTTGCTGGAGTAGCCTTTGGAGAGAATTCCAAGGTGAGGTTTTTGAAGGTGAAGACTGGAATCCCTCATTAGAGATCGAGGGTTTCAATGAGATTGGTTGACTCACACTGTTACAGATGTCTGGGTGGGTTGTTGAGAATTCTGAGGAATCTTGGGCACATCTGCCATTTATTGGGTACTGTGGTGTGTTCAACCACAGTTTGCCTCTTAGTTCATAGGTACCTCATATGAACCCTGAATCTTAGACAATAAGATAGGTATCATTACATATTTTATCCTTCTGACTCTGTGTAGTAAAGTTTATTTTTGTTTGTTCAAGACCTATGGAATCTTGTGGCTTTGTTCTCTTAGCAAGTGTCTTGAATCTCAAACTTTGTCCACTTTAAATGCAAAGTTATTGGTCCCTAACCGATCATACTAAAAATTGGGGAGTCTGGTCCAGGTTCGTAACAGTATCCACAGGAAACACACCAAGCACTCCAGATGATGAACATGGTCACCTTTGCCTCGAAGGACAAATAAAAAGATTCCTCCTTAAATAAGGAGACAAAAACCTTATGCAGTACTCAAAGTGTGTTCTCAACAAAGTTGTAACGAGGCTTCCCTACTCTCATGCTCCATGTCCTTTGCAATAAAGGCCAACATTCCATTTGCCTTCCTAATTACTCACTGTACCTGCATGATTCATTACAAGGGCACCCAGATTCCTCAGCATTCCACAGCATTCTTCCATCTCTCTCTCTCTATTTAAATAATATTCTGCTTTTCTATTCTTCCTGTCAAAGTGGACAACCTCACATTTTCCCACATTATACTCCATCTGCCAAATTTCTGCCCACTCATTTAACCTGTCCATAACTCTTTGCAGACTCTTGGTGTCTTCCTTACAACTAACTATCTGCATTGTCAACAAATTTGGCATCATCCAAATCACTATTATTGATTGTAAGCAGTTGAGGCCCCAGCACTGATTCCCTCCGGCATCCCACTGGTTACAGTTTGCCAACCGGAAAATGACGCATTTATCCTGAATCTCCGTTCCCTGTTAGTCAGCCAATCCTCTATCCATGCTAATATATTGCCCAACACCATGAGCTCCTATGGCACCTTATTGAATGCCGTTTGGAAATCCAAATATGCGGGATCGACTGGTTCCCCTTTATCCAGCCTGTTTGTTACATACTCAAAGAACTCGAATAAATTTTTCAAACACAATTTCCCTTTCATAAAACCATGTTGACTCTGCTCGTATGTATTGTGATATTCTAAATGCCCAGCTATTGCTTCCTTAATAATGGATTCCATCGTTTTCCCGATGACAGGTGTTAGGCTGACAGACCTATAGTTTGCTGTTTATTTTAAGGCCCTAAGTTGCAGGCCATTAAGCCCAGGGGACTTGTCAGCTCTTAACCCCATTCATTGCTTTTTCTCCCATGATAGTGATTGTTTTTAGTTTCTCCCTCCCTTGATTTTCTACTATTCTTGGAATGCTTTTTGTGTTTCCATGACATGAGGATATTCCATTTTAGTCAATGATGTGCAGTTTGAAGTGTAGTCACTGTTTTAAGGTAGGAATTGTGGCAGCCAATTTGTGAATAGCAAGCTCCCACAAACAGCAATGTGATAATGCCCAAAATATCTGTTTTAGTGATGTGGGATAAATATTGGCCAAAACAATGGGGAGAATTCCTTTGCTCTTCTTCAAAATAGTGCCTTCAGATCTTTTACATCCACCTGAGATGGCAGAGAGCACCTTTGTTTAACCTCTAAGCTGAAAGATGGCACTCTGACAATGCAGCACTCTGTTTTGCACTAGGGAATCATCTTAAATTATTTCTTCTAGACCCTAGAGTGCGACTCGAGCCTTCAGCCTTCTGACTCAGAAGCAAGAATGCTACTGCTGAGGCACAGCTGATACGTGAGAAGGATGTCCGAGGTGAGAGAGTAGACAAGCAAATTGATGGCTGCAAGGCCTAGGCAGTTCAAGGCTGTAATGACCTTGACAGTCACTGGCATTGCAGTCGCAACCGTGGAGGTGGGGGTCAGATTTTACAAGGTAACATAACACTGTCCCTGCTTCCAAAGTGAAGTGGAATCTGTGAGGCCAGCATTCCTCAAATATTCCAAAGTATGACACTGGTGGTAGATACAACTTTCTGAACAAGTGTCTTGAGCACTTTTGACCTGTCTTAGATCATTTTATACTCCTCTTCCTTCAAAGGTTACCGTGCATAGGATCCCACTATGGAATCTCAAATTATTATTTTTTTCACAGGGTGTGAACACTGCTGCATCATTATTGCCCATCCCTAATTGCCCTTGAGAAGGTGGTGGTGATCTGCCTTCTTGAATCGCTGCAGTCCATGCGGTGTAGGTACACCCACAGTGCTGTTAGGGAGGGAGTTCCAGGATTTTGGCCCAGTGACAGTGAAAGAACGGCGATATATTTCCAAGTCAGGATGGTGTGTGACTTGGAGGGGAACTTCCAGGTGATGATGTTCCCATCTATCTGCTGCCCTTGTTGTTCTTGGTGGTAGCGGTCACAGATTTAGAAGGTGCTGTCGAAGGAGCCTTGGTGAGTTGCTGCAGTGCATCTTGTAGATGGTACACATTGCTGCTGCTGTGTATCAGTGGTGGAGGGAGTGAATGTTTATGGAAAGTATTCTATCACAATCCTGACTTGTGCCTTGTAGATGGTGGACTGCCTTTGGGGAGTCAGGAGGTGTACTACTCATGACAGAATTCTCAGCCTCTGACCTGCTTTTGTAGCCACAGTGTTTATATAGCTGGTCCAGTTCAGTTTCTGGTGAATGGTAACCCCCTGGATGTTGATAGTGGGGGATTCAGTGCATTGAATGATTGGGAGATGGTTGGATTCTCTCTTGTTGGACATGGCCATTGCCTGGCACTTGTGTGGTGCAAATGTTACTTGTCACTTATCAGCCCAAGTCTGAATGTTGTGCAGGTCTTGCTGTATATGGGCATGGATAAACTGCAATAAACTGCAACAGGTAAAACTAATGGGTAAAAACCTCAAAAGATAACATAACAAAAATTAACAGTGAAAATTGCACCACAGTGCCTCGAAATTATAATCCTCTGATTTTTGGTTCTGCTAAAGCAAAACAAACAGGCACGAGTGAAATATGCGTCTTTAACATAGCCAAACAGGCAATATAATATGACGTGCAGTGTTGTTTGTGCAGTTGTCACGGCAACAGTGGAGTTCTTTCTGTTACCTGTTTGTTTAATAAAATTAATCTTTTAAAACTTTAACCATCAGTCTTGAAAGATAGCTGGACTGATGCATCGTCCGGAGTGCATGAGGTGATTTGCCATACGTATGCCATATTAATAGGAAAATACAGCTCTGTGCCTACAGTAACCTCAATTCGGCCACGATGGGTGTAAGGTATTAACATGATAACAAATCCTTTGCATAAACAATAGGCTTTCAATTATCAGTGTTACAGGATAGTTTAAAACTCCCAGCTGGGTGGAATGACCTCATTCATTCCTGCTGTAACATAAAAGGGGAGGGAGCAGAAAATAATGACTGTTAAGGCATCTTTTCCCAAATTAACATTGTGGCTTATAAGACTTTTCTCCCCCCCCCAGAGACTTTGTACTGTTATTAGTACGTTTGTTAATATTTCACAAGGAGCTGAACAATTGGGCAGATAAAGCACGCAGACATACAGACACACACAAGCATATATATGAAGGCATGCGCACACGCATGGACACACACCCACACATACAGGCACACACACACACACACACACACAGACACACACACACATTTTGTGTTTGTTTTGAACAGGTCAAACTAAGGAGGAGTAACACGGAGAAAGAACGTTATAACTCAAGTCAGCCAGATCAGGGGAGGGCCAATGTCTGGACATGGATTTGTGCTGAGTTGGCAGTCCTTGTTGAGGACAGCAGCTTCAGCAGTGCAATTCCCCGAGTTAGAAAATCGCATATCAGCCAGTGCATTCATTGTGCCACTCCAAGCAGTTGCCATTGGCTTCATTCTATTACTTTATATTTTTACGCAATTCCTTTGGTACAAAATGGTATGACGGACGGAGACAGTGAGCCGCATAAATGTGAAATAATTGAACGCCAAATAAGTCATCATCCCGCATTCATTTGTGGGGGGGTGGGGGAGGTGCGGTAGTACAATCCAGAAATGGGTTTTCAGCCCTGCTCTGAATCTCCACACTGCCAAATATTTCTTGAGTGGTGGATTGGCTCTTGATTTCCAGTCACCCCGATGACCTAAGCTTGTAGGTGTCATAGCAATCGCAGGAATTTGCAGCATTCCTGGCCTGAATTAATGAAAGAATGATGGGCCTTTCTCTCTGTGGCTGGTCTTTGATTGGCTGTGGCCAGCCTTGACTGAGCTAGAGTACCGCGGATTATTTCTACGGGGCAGCTTCATTCAGCTTCTTTACTCTGTAAACCATCCTACCCACTTCTTTCCCTCCTTGATGTTGTCAGTGCCTATCCTCTGAATGGATACACGTACATGCAAGGGGCATCGAAAGCAGAAAAATGGAACTGCAGAACATTTAAATTAATAATAATTCCTTGAACGTATTATTAGTAAAAGGACTCCCAGCGGGGAGACATCCTCTTTAAATATTTCCCAACCTGCTGTAGCTAATTAACATTTCTTAAAACACTGCCTAGTCATCCCTAATCATTTAAAAAAACACTTCATTGCTGTTAAAATATTCATTGCATTTATTTCAGTTGCTAACATGACTCTGAAAGCCATTATTGTCTTTCATCCTGGCTTCTACGAAATACCAAAGTGAGCAGAATTTTTAGCTCGCGTGTGGGCACGATCCTGACTTGCTCGAGCATAAAGTAACGCATGATGGTGTCGGGTGAGTGTCCCTGCGCGTGCACGATATTTCGATCAGCGGGCAGGCGCATAAGTTGGAAACACGCCCGCCAACAATTAAGAGGTCTATTAAGGCCATTAAAGTTGCAATTAACCCCAATTTTCCGTGTTCTGTCCAACCTCACGGTTGGCGGACGGGTGAATCGGCCAGGCGGACTTTGCATTTTTCTTGAAGCCTCATCCAAGGGCAGGATGAGGTTTCCGATGTTAATTAAAAAAATAAAAATGCTTGGACAGAATTGTCACCACCTACATGTTCAGGTGACTGATTCCGATGCGCGGACATTCTTTTCTGCGTTTTAAAACCTTTATTCATTGCTTTTAGATTCACCAGCTCCCTGCGGCAGCTCTCCGCCTTCAGGGAGCTTTCATTCCGCACTCCCTCCCCCCCACCCACCCCCACCCCGCGCCCGCACTGGCATCAGCGCCTGCCCTCCTCCTGCCCGTACCCCCCCCCCGCAACCCCCAAACCCAGCAGCGCTGAGCATTTCAGCGCGCCTTTCACACCGGCTGGCCAGTCAGCGTGAAATCGCGGCCAGGGGGGCCGATTGCAGTCGGTGGTCCGTTCCCTGGCCGCTCCTGGGCCCCACTGAGCTAAAATCCTGCCAAGTGACCCTAATCGACAGAGAACAGAAGGCGCCTCTGTGTCTGTACTAAGGCAAGCCAACACTGTCACCTTTAGCGGAGGGCAACCCTGAAGGTGACCATACCCGAAAACATCCAAACTTAGCCAGGCAGTCTGTTTGCCCTTTGTTGCTTAAACGCAGGTGACAGAGCTAAAAACGTATTGAAGTTTTAAAGAAATTAAAAACCATGGGTAAAATGTTTAGCTCAGCGGGCGGGCGTGGGCCTGACCCGACCGAGCGTAAAATGACCCGTGATGACGTTGGCCATCGCACACTGGTGCGATATTTTGGTCAGCGGGCGCACGCCGAAGTCGGTGGCACACCTGATGACAAGTAAAAGGCCAGTTAAGGCCATTAACTTAGCAATTAAGTTGACTATTTTGCTGCCCGTCCGAACTTACGGTTGACGGGCAGGTGACAAGGCCAAGCGGCCTTTGCACTTTTTAGGAAACCTCGTCCACGGGCCGGATGAGGTCTCCTAGAGCAAATAAAAACAAAATAAAAATATTAAAACTTAGTTAATAACATTTCCCTGCTCATGTGACAGAGTCAGACGAAGGGACGTGTTTCATTACAGTTTTACTTTCTTTATTATTTTTATATATCTAACACTTTTACATAACCCTTCATCTCCCTGAGGCAGCTCTGTGTGCCTCAGGGAGATTGTGAAGTGCTCACCTGCGCGCATGTGTGAAGGTCGTGCTCGCCCGGCTCGAACGACCCCCCACCACCACCCCCACCCCTCCCCCCCCACAACCGCCACCCCCCCCACCCCCCCCCCCCCCCCCCCCCCCCCCCCCCCCCACCCGCCCGACCCCGCTCGCTCAACACTGCTGCGCGTGTTTCACGCTGGGCGGGCATCATTCATTGGCCCCGCCATCGTGAAATTGCCTTCCGGGCCCCGATCGCGGGTGGCAGTCGGCTTCATGACTGCACTCCCCCCCGCCACCCCAGCCAAGCTCTCCCGTCATGGGTGTGAAACTCTGCCCTGTGAGTTGCTGCCACTCTGAAAGGATTTCATTTAAAAATAGAGGAGATTAGATCCATTTCCACTGCCCACTGGGCGTGGTCTTGCTTTGGCACATGAGAGGATCCCTTCGATGAAGGACGGTGCCAACATTAGTGTTTGGTCTTCTGTTTGGAGCTGCCATTTTTGGGCAGGATTTTCATCCTGGGCTTCAGGACCCCACTGCCAGGCTCAAATGGTGGGGTTGGTGGTGTTGGTGGGGGGGGCGGGGTCAGAAACCCACACCGCACGGGGAACTGGCCAATCTGTGGCCAGAGGGCAGGCTCGCTGTCCAATTCAGGACAGCGGGTGGACTCTCAAAGTTGGCGAGGCAATTAATAGAAGACCCTCCAGCTCGGAACTGGCCTTTCAAAATAAGTGAGAGAGAGAAAGAGAGAAGGGGCAGCCCAAGGATGGAGGTGCCCCCTCTCTAGCGCTTTAAAATTTAAAATAGAAAGTAGAATCAGCGGCCAGGCTACCATTACAGAGGGAAGCCCTCTCCACAGGGAAGGCTGTGCCTGCAGCTGAAGGCCGGCAAGCAGGGAGGGCTCCTAAGCCTACCTGCAGCATTGGGACCCTCTGTCTGCTGGTGAGAGATTACCTCCAGATGGTTACCTCTGGGAATCTGGGGGCTGACTGGAAATTTCAGGTCGACCTCTGACAGTAGGTCTTAATAGGCCCTTTAGCGGGGTCAACTGGCTACTGGCCATTGGCGGACGGGGTAGCCTCGGCACTTGCCCCCAACTCCCGCCACGCCGGTTCTGGAAAAATAACCCAGGGCCGGGATACAGGAGCCAGCAGCACAAAACCCTGTGCCCGTTCACCTTTGTGCCCGCCCCATTGGGGCCTTATTCGCCCAATTGTGTTTTTTTTAATCAACAGAGGCAGGCCTCAACACTTAGCTCTGAACTTCTACAGCAGCCTCCCCCTCCCCTCACTCTTTGGTGCTTTCTAAAACTGCATTATATAGAATATGCAGCACAGAGTGGTGGTGGGGGATTGGGGGTTGGGGGGGATGGCGCGTCCCATGGGGTGGGGGTGGGGGGTGGGTCCCATGAGCACAAATAATAACGAAAGTGACAATAGCCTAAAGTTAGGAAAAAGGGATGGATTCCGATCATCAAAAATGTTAAAAATAATTTGAATACTTCAGTTCTGAAAAAAAGGAAATATCAACAAAGTATCTGATAAAAATACCAGGAGGGACGTGAAAGACAAAATAGGGAAGTGTGAGGGAAATAAGCCGGGTCAGCGTATGGTGCCCAAGTAAGTTCTAGAATATACACCAGCATACAAGCAAATTAAACTTAAAAGGTTGTGGTGGTCATGAGACCTGGGTCGGAATCATCCCAGATTTGCACTAAGTGCGGTAGCGGGCGGGTAAAATGACATTTTACCTGGCGGCTTTTCACGCAGTATCGTCTCAAACCTGCTGCATTAATTATGCATTCCTGGGATATATGCTATTTCAATGGCAGACCGGCTCCGCTTCATCACCCCAGGCCACCACATTTAAAGTACAGCCACAGTCAGTGCTTCCAGCCCAGGGCTGCAGCAAAGAAGACATGGCCCCGAAAGGCAGGAAGACTGCAGCCCTTGAGCACATTTTGAATGCCCCGCTGTGATGTCTCCTACCCCCGCTCTGGCCGCAGGAGGGGCAGCTACATTACCACTCTGGCTTGGTAGGCGATGGCAGTGGTGGTCAGTGTCAATGCTGCACAGAAGAGGTTGGCCATCCAGTGCAGATAGAGGATGAATGATCTCATCCATGCAGCTAGGGTATGGAAACCATCTCATCACTCTAAACTCACACACTCAAGCCCATCACACATTCACTGGCATCTCACTCACTGCCAGCTCAAGGGACATCACCACTCACTCTCTCACACACACACCCTCACATCTCCATCTGGACTCATCTTCTCTAGAAAATGCCTCCTCAGCCCTCACCATCTTGAGGCCACTTGCACAGATCAACATGTGCCCCCCACACACATCCTGGGATACCCTCCTTCCCCAGTACAGCCCTCACCCTGCAGCCTCTTCCCTTGCCTGAGGCCATTTTTCCCCCACTTCCCCAAGTTAGACCTTGCCCTGCAGCTATTGAAAAGCCGCCCACATATGGCTGGTCTGGTAGGTAGAGATCTACCGGTCAGCCCCTCTAAAAGTGATGTGGTGCTGACTGTGAAGCCTGGCGCTGATGACTTCGAGTGCTGCCCGAGGCAAGGTAGGCAGACGAACCTTGAAGTCCCGAGAGAAGTGCAGCCCACCAAGTGCCCATCTTATATATGCTGTTGTGAAACACGTCGGCGTGTTTTCCTGCCAACGTGGGCAGACGATCCAGCAGCAGGGAGGTGACTGTGGCGGACTGGCTTTATAATAATATGCTGATCTATTACAACGAGGTCCCTGATGTCCGATAGCAGGGAATGCGGCCCGTCATTGGCGGGCAGAGCAGACGAGCGCAAGCTGGTTTCACGACATCGTGAAAACAATTTTTGGCCTTCTCACCATAGTGTCTGCTCACGCCACCAAACACGCCCGGCGCCAGCGGGCATGGGAAGTCCCGCCCCCCGGTTACCAAACTGGGCACGGCTGAGAGATAAATATTCCACGTTATAAGATCTTAGATAGGGCAGATAGGAAGGACCTCCCTTAGCAGAGAAGTCAACAATCAGGAGCGTAGGTTTAAGGAATTTGGAGAAAGTATTTGAGGGGAGTTGAGGAGGATTTTTTTCACCAGAAGTTAGTAAGGGTTTGGAGCTCACTGCCTGAAAGGGGTGGTAGAGGCAGAAACTCCGATCTCATTTAAGAAGTGCTTGGATATGCGTTTGAAGTGGTGTAACATGTAGGGCTATGGAACAGGAGCTGGATATAGCAGGATTAGGCTGGATAGCTCTTTACCGGCTGGCCCAGACATAATGGGCCAAATGGCTTCCTTCTGTGCTGTAACTTTGCTATATTTCGCGATTTAGAAAAAGCGGGAGCGTTGGAAGAGGAAGAGAAGTGGCAATACTGATAAAATACATTCTTATAGCATTAGAAGAAGTGGATACAGTAAGGGCGAGCCGATAGTAGAAATTCTTTGGGTAGAATGAAGGAGTAGATAAAGGAAAAAGACTTCAGTGGAAGTTGTCGACAGGCATTTTGATAGTGGAATGCCTAAATATGGAGATCAGAGAAGCTCGTTTGCAGGAGCAGAGTGGTTGTAATGAGAGCCGTTAATTTTCTCATAATCCAGAGAGAAGCAAGAACAGCTCGAGTCTCAAAGGCAGTGAACGTTTTGAGTGGGTTTGAGGCAGTTTTCTGAAACAATGTGTTCGAGAACCAAAAAGAGGATTAGACTTAATTTGATCATGAACCAGAAATAGACAACTATCTAATGGCAAGTGAACACCTGTTTAATAGTGACCTAACATTTAGGGACAAAATTTGCAGAACCATGGGGAAGGGCGAGGGAGCAGGGCGAGTGAAATTGCTCTTGCAGAGACCTGGCACGGACTCGATGGATGAACTGGCCTCCTTCTGTGTTGTTATCATTCCATGTTTATATGATTCTATGGCAACACAATTGGATCCCATATTAGGTTTGAGGGGAAGAAGGATGAGAGACAAATTCAGGTTTTAAGTTGAGATAAGGCTGACTTTGAAGGAATAATCAGAAATTGACCTTCTCTCAGTCCCTCGGGACCAAGGATGACTTGCTTCCATTCTGGTTTGATGGATTCTGAGATGGCTGATAAATCCGCAGACTCTGTCCCATGTGGGGCAGATGGTGCTTAAAGGGTTGGGTAGATGGGTTATTTTGAGGCTTGAGCGCCTTCTCCAACATTTCAATTTCACCTCTGCATCTTCTCGACAATGTCTCTCGATGTGTTCGGTGCCTTCCTGAATGAGGCTTCAATATTTTGGGTGGTCACAAGCCAGGGCCTCCCATGAGTTGGCGGGGATGTTTGACCTCTTCAGGGATGCTTTCAGGACATCACTAAAGCCTTTACACTGTCCCTCTGGGAGTCTGCTGTGACTGAGTTCCAAGTAGAACAGTTGCTTTGGGAGTCTGGTGTCAGCTATATGAATGATATGTCTCACACACGGAGCTGGTTTTGAGTGATTGGCACCTCGATGCTGGGCAGTTTGGCTTGGGAGAGGACACTGCTGTTGGACCACCTTTCTTGCCACCAGATATGGAGGATCTAAGGCGCTGTGGGTGGTACTTGTCTAGTGCTTTGAGGTGCCTGCTGTAGGTTATCCATGTGCATATAGGAACACGGGGATCACTTCTGCCCAGTAAACCATGACCTTAGTATCGGGCTTGAGATCCTTGTCCTCAAATACTCTTTTCCTCAGTTGACCATGTGCTGAGTTCGTGCATTGAGTCGATGATGAATTTCGTCGACTATGCCTGCCTTCATCAAGGGGAGGCTCCCAAGATATGGAAAATGTCCACATTTTCCTGGATTTCACAGTGACAGGGCAACGTGTTCTGGGTGGCACTGTTAACAGGTTAAACCATGGATGAACAGCAGGAAATCATAGAATCATAGCATGCAATATAAGGTCTGTACAACCCCCTAAAGGGAAAGAGCTCCACTTTTGCAACTGAACAACCTTAGTCAACAAAAACAGTGAGAGTTAGTATGAAATTAAATCAAAAGGCCTGGCAAAGGTAAGGAATTGTGGGGATCCCAAAGACCCAGGAGAGATATAGAGAACAGCAAAGGGAGAAAAGAAAAATAGAAAGAGTTGCAAAAAGGAAATGAGGGCACATTTGTGAGAGATATCAAAGATATCACTGAAAGTCTTTTCAAGTGTTTTAAGAGAAAGCGTGTAGCTTGGGGTAATGTAAGCCTCCTAAAGATAGGCACAGTCAATATTGTACTTGAAAATAAGAGAAATGCTGACCCGCTAAATAATTCCAGATCCTTTGTGGTATAAACTAAACCTGGCCAAGGCCACGAAGCCAAAGGTTAAGCTTCATTTTTATTAATCCTTTTTAACATAATTTCCTATATTTAATTTTCTCTGAATGCTTCTGCATTCCCAGGAAGGAAAAAACAGTAAAAACTGGGAAATAAGAATACCGGTCTGAACTGGTCTTGTATACCTTAAAATGGAACACCAGTAAATACTGGGGAATAAGAGTACTGGTCCAAACTGCTTTTTCCTTCTGGGTTAGCATGGTTTGTTTCCTTTATTCTCTGCTCTCCCTCTGCAAAATGTAAATGACAGCTCCTGGGGTACTGTTTCAGAGGTGTTAACAGTCTAGCATTCGCTAACACAAGTGTTGATTCTTTATGTCTCAGCTTCAATAAGTAGCATCAGTGAAATAATGCATTTATATTTAATGAGGAAAGTGATATGTTGTGACACTGTATAGCTTGGCAGTCAAAAAAAAGTGTTTCATGAATGCCTGGTACAACAACAGCAGCAATGACTTGGATTTATATAGCACATTTAAGGGAGTAAAACATCCCAAGGCACTTCACATGAGCATGATCAAAGTAAATTTGTGACCAAGCCACGTATGGAGATACTTAGGACAGGTGAGGTAGGTTTTAATGAGTGTGTTAACGAAGGATTGAGAGGCAGAGAGACAAAGAACTTTTGGGAGGGAATTCCAAACTAATGCTGTTAGACTGTTGACAGGATGCTCCCATTCACAGTGTTTTTTTGTCTTTAACCATAAAGAAACTCTGCTGATATTTCAACATAAAGGGTGAGAACAAAGAGTCACCAATTTTCAGCCATAATTATTCTGTGAAGAAATATTTTAACGCAAGCAGTTTGAGGGCTTTTAACTCTGGCTTTAGATATATTCAATGCATAATGCTTCTATAATGGTTCAATAGTTTGCAACATGTAAATGATGCTCGCTTGCAGTCAAAGTAGATCCAGAATATTTAGCTCGCCATCAGGTTATTAATCAGTCCTGAGTACCATGAATTATTAACCAATTAATTGAAGAACACTTTGAATTGATCTCCTGAGCACCAGCTTGCAACTATCTCTGAGCTCTGATGCACCAATTTGTGGTCAAAGTAGAAACTGACATTATGGAATTATGCAGATTTTACAGCACAGAAACAGACCATTCGGCCCGTCGAGTCTATGTTGGTGTTTCTGCCCCACATGAGCCGTCTACCACATTATTTCATCTAACTTGTATCAAAATATCCTTCAATTCCATTCTTCTTCAGAGACTTATGCTATTCACCTCTACTACTCCTTCTGGTAGCAATTCCGCATTGCAACCTCTCTCTGGGTAACGAACTTACCCCTGAATTCCTTACTGGATTTTCTTCATGACTGTCTTATATTTATGGAAATGGTGATGATCATGATACTAGTTCACATTTATAAAGCAGCCTTCCGAACCTCTTTACTGACTTTCAAGATAATATAGAGGATAAATAGAAGATAGCTTGAAATCCATGGGAACTATGTTCAGCAAGCACCAGACCAAAACAACTTATATTAATAGAAGAAATAGTGCCATTTTGTGTAGTAAAATACCCCCAAAGTGCTTCACAGGAGCATTCAGACAAATTTCACAGTCATATTAGGATTTTAAAAAATTATTTCATGTAATGTGGGCACCACTGGCAAAGCCTGCAATTGTTGCCCACCCCTAATTGTGCTTGAAATGATTTCAAGGGGCAGTTAAGAGTCAACCATGTTGCTGTGGGTCTGGAGTCACATGTAGGCCAGACCAGGTAAGGACAGCAGATTTCCCTCCCTAGCAGACATTAGTGAACCAAATGGGTTTTTACAACAATCATTGATAGTTTTGTGTTTACCATTACTGAGACCCGCTTTTCAATTCCAATTTATTAATTAAATTTAAATTCCACCAGCAGCTGCGATAGGATTTGAACCCCTGCCCCCAAGCATTAGCCTGGGCCCCTGGATGACTAGCCCAGTGACAATACCATCACGCCAAATGTCCAAGTATCTAATCAATGAGGCAGGTTTTAAGAAAGTGTCTTACAGGAAGACAGAGGTGGGGAGGTTTAGAGAAGGAATTCCAGAGCTTAGGACCTAGAGAGCTGAAGGTACAGGTAGACCAGTAGAATTCAGGGATGTGCAGGGAGCCAGAATTGGTGGAGTGCGGAGATCTCAGAGAGTTGGGGCAGGGGGGAGAGTCAGGGAGGTGGTGACTGCAGAAGGCTATAGAGCTAAGGAGGGGTTGAGGGGATGGAAGGATTTGCACACAAGGTTGAGAATTTTAAATTCAAGACATTGCCAGCATGGGGTGCCAGAAAAATGAACGAAGCATCAGATGTCACAAATTGGGCTTAATTACATACTGGCAAATAAAAATAAATCGCTGTAAACATGCAATTGGCAATTTTATTCCTTGCATCTCAAAATAACACTTATTACAGAAAGTCAGTCTCCAAAATACTGCTTAAATGGAGAACATCTTCCATTTCAGGCATCCAGTGTCAGCACCAAACATTTTCGGGTCAGTTTTAGCACAGCCAGACGTGAAACAAATGTCTCTCAGCCCTGACCTCAGAAGAGCTGTCTCCTGCTCTACTGTGGCACTACCCTCACTAATTTTTCTAACTGCAATTGCGAGTTGGGGAAAATTTCTACTCTAGGATTGTGTGTACGAGGAACTGGGTTGAGACTACATGAGCTGGTTTCACGCAGGATGCTAAGAGGAGGTTTCCATCCAACCAGTCTGAGCTTGATTTGAACCCAAGTTCCAGAGGTGAAAGGCTCATGCTTATCCTGCCACACAGGACAAAGCAGTCTTCCAGGCCAGCAGCCCATCCACGACCTTTTGCATCCTCCCCCTCTACCGCTGTGGCTGCGGTGCATGCCATCTATAGTCATTGCAGAAACTTGCCAAGACTTCTTCGGCAGCACCTTCTAAAAATGCGAACTCCACCACCTAGGAGAACAAGGGCGGCAGCAGGCGCATGGGAACACCAGCGTCTCCAAGTCACACACCACACTGATTTGGAAATATATATTGGCGGCTGAGTCAAAATCCTGGAACTCCCTAATGAATAGTGCTTTTACCACAACACTGCAGTGCTTCAAGAGGAACGTTGACCACCAACTTCTTGAGAGAAACCAGGCATAAGCAATGTCTATATCCTTGGGACAAATTTCCCCGGTGTGCAAGACAGCTTTTAATCCTAAACCAACATCACTAAAGCAGATTATCTGGTCATCTTCACATTCCCGTTTGAACAAACTTGCTGTGTAAAAATTTGGTGCCACGTTTTCTACACTACAACAGTGACTACATTGGCTGTAGATTGCTTTGGGATGTCCCAGCATTGTAAGCAGTGCAATACAAATATTAAGAAAAAGCAAAATTCTGCAGATGCTGGAAATCGGAAATAAAAACAGAAAATGCTGGGAAAACTCAGCAGGTCTGACAGCACCTGTGGAGAGAGAAACAGAGTTGACGTTTTGAATCTGTATGACTCTTCTTCAGAGCCAAAGGGAAGTAGAAATGAGATGGGAAAAGACAGACGATATGAGACAGTATAAATTTCTTTCTTAAGGGAAGCCAGCTTCTTTCCAAAGAATGTATTGAATTGAGAATTTCTGAAACTTGCAATCACCTTTCTCTCACTGTGTTAAGACGCTTGAATACAGGAGAGAAAAAGGGGCTAATGAAGTGAAGCAAAGAGAGGGTGGGAGAAAAGTGTTTCAAGGAGATCTTTGGAAACTGAGAGGGATAGGCAGAAGGATTTATGAGGGAGTTTTAGAGAAATATCGATTACAGAACCTTGGAATCCTACAGTGCAGAAGCAGGCTATTTGACCCATCGTGTCAATTAGTCTCACTCCCCTGCTCTTTCCTCATAGCTCCGCAAATTTCTTCAAGTATTTATCCAATTTCCTTTTGGAATTTACTACTGAACCTGTGTCCACCACCTCGTCAGGCAGCGCATTCCAGATCAGAACAAATGGCTGTGTAAAAAACAATTCTCCTCGTTTCGCCTTTAGTTATTTTGCCAATTCTACCACAGTATCACTTCAGAGGTATTGCAGTTGGTCCTGTTTACTGGCCAGGTCTCTTTGGATATAAAACATGAAGGCCATAAAGAACAGCCAACATTAATAGAGTTGGGGGAGCAGGGTTTTGGAAGCTGACTGGTGCCTGAGGATTCAGGGGTAATTGCACAGGATGAGGCAATCGCACAAGTAGAATGGAGTAAGATCATGGAGGGATTTGAAGAGGACAAAGTTCTTGCAATCCACCCAATTGTGGCACAGGAAGCCAATGGGATGGTGTGATGGATTTGTGGGGTTTGTGTGTGAGTGAACAACAGTCATGACGTTCAGCTTGCAACTTGTGGAGATTAGAGGCTGGAAGACAGACAAAGTAGGCAATTAAGAACTTGAGATTTGAGACAAAAGAGGCATGAGCAAGGGTGTCGGCAGCAGTGGGGAGAGGCTGCTGTCGGCATTAGTTAACACTGGAATACGAGCAGTTTCGTTCTGGGAACTTGCTCAGGACGATTGTGCAGCACCTTAAAAGTTTTATTACATTAAAGGTGCTATACAAATCTACGTTGTTGTTGTAATCTTAACCATTACACATCAGCCAACAGAAAAAATCCAACCCATTCAATTAGTTCACCCAGATGCCAAAAACTGACTGGAAAAGCCTGACGATTTAATGGCTAAATGCACTGCCATTGTTGTACCAAGCCATGCAGACTGAAAGGCCCATCCTTGATTGCTGATCGGTGATGAATTCTTCCATCAAATCTACAGCAAGAAACAGGCCATTCAGCCCAACTGATCCATGCCAGCGTTTTAGCGCCACATGAGCTTCCTCCCACCTTATTTCACGTAACATTATCGGCATATTTTCCCATTCTTCACTCCTTCGTGTGTTTGTCTAGTTTCCTCTGAAATGCATCTATCCTCTTGGACTCAGTTACTCCACATGATAGCGAGTTCCATATATCTGGGGTAAGGAAGCTTCCCTGAGAAGTTAGCTAGTCTTATCCGAGCACAGCATTTGGAAATCCTCCCCAGAATGTCCCAAATTAGGAGGAGGAGAGTTCCAGCTCTTGATCACGAACTAATGATACCAAGGTAAAGCATGCGCACACTGACATGAAGAGAGGAACGGGCCAAGCTGGGACTCCTTCCAGATATACTTACAGGTTGAATTAATGAGTGCAAGCCGATGATGGGGAGCCTTGGCAAGTTTATCAGGCAATCACCGGAATGCCGCCATGATCTTCATTAAATACAACGCACGCTCCTGGTGAACCTGGCCCTTGCACATCCGTTACTTTACCAGTACGCACAGCAGCAGGGAGTCTAGCCCACCTGAAGCACACATCGGCGATTTAATGGTTGGAAAATTGTGGGCAGTGGGCATACAAACGCCCAGTTTGAGGCAGTGCCGCAGTGTCGGAGGTGCTGCCTTTCAGACGAGGTGTTAAACCGAGGTCTCGTCTGCCCTCTCAGGTGGATGTAAAAGATCCCATAGCGCCATTTCGAAGCAGAGCGAAGGAATCCTTCCGACGTCCTGACACAACATATATCCCTCAACCAATGTCACTGAAAAAGAAGCAGATTATCTGGCCATTATCCCGTTGTTGATTGTGGGAGATTGCTGGGGACAAATTTGGCTCCCTACATTACAACAGTGAATTACCCTTCAAGAAACATTGATGATGAAACCCTTCAGGACGCCTTGAGATTGTGAAAGGCGCCTTTCTTTTATCTGTGCTGAGAAGCCTGTTTGCTGGACGAAGCAGGGTATGAGAATGGTCCCTGTGTAGGGTGGCCGGTTCCATAAGGTGCTGAAGCGGTTTGAGCAGACTGGATTAGGAGAGACAGCCTCAATGGTGGGGGTGGGGTGGGCAGTAGGAATGCAAAGATATGACTAACGAAACTAGAAAATACTGACACTGCGGGCACTTGTTTGAAAATGGAAATCACACTCAGCGCAGCACCCTCACAAGCCTCAGGGTCGAAAACTCCTTAACTCAGTGGCCAGCAAATGGTTAATCTATTTCCTCTGTTACCCTGACAGTTCATTCCAAGCAACAATAGCCTCCGTGAGCTGTCACCCTGGCAGTAATAATGAAACAGTGAAAGGAGGGCCAAGATGCAGCTGCACTTTTTTGCAATCACTTTAGTACAACTATACTCTCAGATCCAAAATGCTATTAATAGTCGTGTCAGCAGAATGAGTGAATCTCATAGCGGAAAGGGATTGGAACAGCTCAGTGAAGAAGATGAAGAATATCCTCTGGGTTGGGTAGACTTCCTTTTTCCACTGAGAGATTATTCAGACAATGTAATACTTCCCTTTATTTGTGTAAAGATTAAATTGCACATGATTTCTAATGATTCTGCTACTCCAACTGTCACAGGTTGCTGACCTTCATGGATGTTGAGATAATAGATACATTGCCTGTTGTTCATACTGGTGCTGTTCTGCCACAGCCCAGTACTTCCCCATTGTTATGAGACCTAAAGCAATTAAATAAAATATATGATGTGGCATTGCTAGAGCATTAAATATTTAAAATGCCTTTTTTTTAATCTGGTTGTTCTTTTAGTGTTACTATCTGATATTATCGGTCGTAATTATGATAAATGTAACAACATAAAAATCCTATCTGTGTAAAAATCTATAGCACACAAGAGCTGGACTCAGATTTGTATTCAATTATGGGGTTTCTGAACCAAACTGGTGCCAATTCCAGGTTTTGAAACTTGTGATCACTCCATTCATCAAATATAGATATGTAGAGAGCAGTTAAACATGAATGTCCTTTATATTTATGTGTAGTTCTGTCTTAACATTTAAAATTGACCACTTTTCTCCTCTCATGTTAGCTATTTCTTGCAGACACATTGGCCGCAAAATTCAAATGTGCAGAACCCAGTCATTTTGCCTCTGAACTGTTGTTCGTAGCATGCGCACAGGGGCATGGGACAAGGACTACCCGCAGAGGACGTGGCTGATGACACCCATGCAGCAGCCTCAGACTGCAGCAGAGCGAAGGGTTAACCAGGCTTATGTGGCAACTCGCAATTTGGTGGAGCAGACCATCGGGATGCTGAAGATGCGGTTCCGGTGCCTGAACCGGTCTGGTGGAGCCCTGCAATATAGTCCACAGAGGGTGTCATGCATCATCGTCACCTTCTGCACCCTTCACAACCTGGCGCTGCAGCCAGAGAGGAGCTGGCTGAGGAGGAGATGGGGGGAGCTGGAGGTCTCCTCCGATGAGGAGGGCATCGATGGGGATGAGGGCGAGGAGGTCCTTGACGGCGACAATGATGGGGATGAGGCTCTCTCACTGGCCAGGTGATGCAGGAGTGCTCAGGAGGCCTTCATAGCTGCTAGATTTGTGGAGGATGGTGACAACATGAAGTGAGGTGTCCCCGTTGATCCTCACATCGCAATTGTGAATGTTTGACTCCAGTCTGGCTTATCTCAGCGCCAATGCCCTCTGTGAGAATGCTTCTGTCATGGAGATACAGTGAAAGCCCTAATAGTCACTCGAATGCAGGAGGGTGATGACGCCTTGCATTGAGGACACTCCATAGATCTTCATACAGCCTCTGAGGATGTCTGACTCCTGCCTGGCTGAGGGCAGCTCACTTGTGCTCTGTGATCAAGGTCATACCATAGAGACGCAGCCATGAAACTTTAAAAGCATCTGACACTTTGTCCATCTTCAGCATCTGGCCCCTTCAGGAGCAGTGTCACTGCTCACACATGCTGAAAAGACGGGGTCCAGCCCCACTTTAGAGGTGCTGAGAGCCACACAGAGAGAATGACGGAACTCTGTGACGCCTGCCCACTACATTCTGGCAGCAATGACCAGCACCATCGAGGTGCAGGCATCAGTAATGTTTCCAAAGAATATCAGGCCGGACCATCACTTTGGTCTAAAGGCTGCACAAAGCACAGGGAAGAGGCCCTGGACTGAGACATCTTTGGAAGTTCATTGAAAATAGTGAACATTATGTACAAGTGATTAACACCCGTGTCCAGGCTGTGCATCTGCACCTTCTTAACCTTCCTAACCCTGCTGCTACATCTTGGTGCTCCCCAGACATCCACGGCAGAGGTGGAGGCAGCCTGCTGACTGTGATGCCCTGTCTGTGATGACCTTGATGGGTGTCCTCTGGAGGGCTGAGAACTGGAGAGCCTGCTGTGTGGCAGTGGCACCCTCCTCGGCCTGTGATGCTGGAGCTGCTGGGGCCACAGGAAGAGGGGTTTTCTTTGGGCTGGACATTCCTGGGGTCACCTGGGTGGATGGCCCCATGGTGTGCACCTACTGATCCTCCTCCCTTTGGTGCCCGAGGGCTCCTGGCTGACTCCTTGAGGAGAAGGGGTAGCTGGAGTGTGATCGAGCTGCCCCACACCCCTCTCGCGTACACACTGTTGGAGGCCAACTAGACATCAGAGATAAATTTCAGCCTGCGCAGCAATGCAGGAGCAATGTCCTGGACCAAAGTCTCCATGGCGGCTGCCACCCTACCAATGTTGACCTCAGTGCGTTGGCATGCCGGCGCTATCATCTTAGACTGAAGGCAGACGGACTCCTCCATCGTTTCTTGCAATCTGAGGAGTGCAGCAGACATCCCTTCCTGATGTCCCCGAGCTTGTCTTCCGAGCAGCTCCAGCAACTGTGACATGACCGAGTCCAGAGGCTCCTCATCTGACTCAGACTCAGCAAAATTCTGGCCTCCAGCTGTCCTCCGAGTGCCTGACATCTGGGAAGTCTCTGCCGCCACCTGCTGTGGATCAGAAAGCGTGATGTGCTCACCAGATCCCAAGGCAATTCTAAAGCTAGAGGTGTGTGCCTCTGGGGAGGGTGTGGGTGAACACTGTGATGAGGCTTCAGGGAGGGTGCCTTCAGATTCCTCTTCAGATGTTTCCTCTGGGCTTGATTGGGGGCCTTGGGTCATGGACTCTGTCAGTTGTTTCCCAGATGTGCCTGTGGAAGCAAGGGGAGATAAATAGTGCATGGCAGTGGCCTGTGAAACAGGACACATCACTCACACCATGGTTGTCTGATGGATGTTGCACTGCTGGATCCTCACTTGGTAGAGCAGCGCCGACCTCATCGTCAGCACAGGAACAGTCCAGATCCTCACCGGCCAGCTGGATGGCTCTGTTTTCAAAGTCCACGAGGATCTTGATTTCAGGCATTCCACCACCGGTCTGCAACCTCTCCCTTCTTGTTGTGTGCCAGCTTGTCCTGCATGGATAGAGCTGGAGAGAGTGCAAGGAGGACACCTGCCAGGCCAGATGATAAGTATGCCTGGCATGTGTGGGTAGTGAGCGGTCCCATAGGATGAGGGGAATGAAGGTGTGTGTGAGAGAGTGAATGGTGATGTCCCTTGAATCAGCAGTGAGTGAGGACCCTGTGGGTGTGTGATGGGTTTGTGAGTGTGTGAGTTGAGAGGGATGAGAAGAGTGACTTACCCTGGCAGAATGAAGGAGATCATTCATCCTCTTGCGGCACTGGGTGGCTGTCCTCTTTTGCAGGGCGTTGGCACTGACCACCGCTGCCACTATCTTCCAAGCTAAATGATGACGCTGCCCATTCTGCGGTCAGAGTGGGGGTAGAGGACATCACGGCGAGACTCCACTGCATCCAAAAGGTGTTCGGGGGCATGTCACTGCACCTGGGGGCTGTAGTCTTCTTGCCTTCCAGGCCCATGTCTCCTTTGCAGCTGTTGTGGGCTGGAAGCACAGAGATGTGTGGGTAGCTAGACTTTAAATATGGCACCCAGTGTAATAAGTGGTGGGCAAATGAGAGTTCTCCCCCCCCCCCCGCCATGGAAACGGCACATTTCCCCGGAATGCATATTAATGCGGCGGGTTTGGGACAATATGGGATGATTTCACCCCTTAGCTTCCCTCTGATATTAATCATCACAGTGTCCTCTTGGCCACAATGCTGAAATAAAAGCCGCCACAAAACTAACATTCCAAACCAACTTTGTCAAACAAACCATTCCATATGCATACAAACGTCAGCGAATCACCCTTGTGCACTCACTTAGTCTCTGCCTTCTGTGTCTCTTTGCCTGTTCTGGTGTTCATGCTCAGTGCTAGCTAATTGGCTGCAGCAAGGCTGCTGACTTTCGGTGGGGGAGAATGCAGATGGCCTTGAAGGATGACACCTCAAGCAGCTCTGGCCCTAGAAGGCCTGTCTTTGGGACTACACTGTTCACCATGGGTGGCGGTAGTCTGGGTTGACCGGCAACAACAAGGGCACAGGCAGGGTGGGAGCTTGAATGCTTTCTTTCCAAGAGGGGATAGCAGATTGGAGCCACTGCAACTCCCTAAGGTGGCACGTCAAAAATCCAAGTTATCTATTGGAACACAAGTTGCTCAAATGCTGTGAAGCTCTCCAAATTCCTTGATGACTGGTATTCACAGGCACAATGACAGCTACCTGAGACTGTATGCCAGCAACCTGAGCTTGCCTGGTTTCTGTCAGAGCTTCCACTGCGGCACTTGATGTGGGGTAGCTACTTGTTGCACTGCAATGGAAGTTAAGATGTCAGTCATCAGGCATTGCATCGTAGTTGGTTCTGTAGCGTATTGAAAATTGCATTGTTCATTTTGTCCACTTCAGGCTACCTTACACACATGGACCAGCAGAGGGTTTCTGCTAGGTAGAAGTAATAAAGCATCTATGTTTAACAGGTCGTACAGTTCTCATTCTAAATGTCTCTGGCTGAATATACAACTGTGCCTGTCACAAGGACTTCACAGATTCCACAGGTGATTGAGTGGAATTGGCCATCACAACCACATTGGAAAGGGTTCCAAACCAGCCTTCCCTGTGCCCCTTGCTAACAATAGCAGGCTTTCTGATAGGCCTGCCAAAGCGCCAAGCATTTTGTGCGCATGCCCATCAGCCTTTCCCTGTATTCCTCATCCTGGTCCAAATGGGACCTCCAGGGGAGTTAACACCCACGCTAGCCTTTCCCCTTGCCCTGGCTGAGAACCGCTCATGCCCAATGACTCACCATGCACAGATTTCACCTCTTCGCAACTCTATGAAGTGCCCAGTGTCAGTATCTGAGCGGGTGCCTGCGAGTGTGAGATGAGTGACGGTGTTTCACTATCGTTCCTCCCTCATTTTCCTCTTGTACTTCACGCTCCTACACAGCTAGCTGGTCAGGTTGCAGCTCCTGGATTCTCTGAAAGGGGATTCTCCTGGCCAATCCTGCAGAGTTGGCAACCTTACAAGTGGCCATTTCATTCCCGCCCCCTCTTCTCCCCATGCACCCCCATCCACACCACCAACACCACCACCTTCCCAGCACCGCCGCTGACAGGGAGTGGGTATTGTCCCATTGGCTGCTAGGCTGGACTGTAGCCTCTGAGTATAGTCACTGCTGCTATCATAACAACCAAGGTATCGACACTCTACATCTCTGGTCTACCAGGAGAATATGTTTTAATGTCTATGGGGAAAGGTACAAACTCCTTAATGAGGTGAGGTTGGGTTTCATTAGGAATGGTGTTGCCTTCAGATAAAAACAAAAAAACTGCGGATGCTGGAAATCCAAAACAAAAACAGAATTACCTGGAAAAACTCAGCAGGTCTGGCAGCATCGGCGGAGAAGAAAAGAGTTGACGTTTCGAGTCCTCATGACCCTTCGACAGAACTTGAGTTCGAGTCCAGGAAAGAGCTGAAATATAAGCTTGTTTAAGGTGTGTGTGTGGGGGGCGGAGAGATAGAGAGACAGAGAGGTGGAGGGGGTTGGTGTGGTTGTAGGGACAAACAAGCAGTGATAGAAGCAGATCATCAAAAGATGTCAACGACAATAGTACAATAGAACACATAGGTGTTAAAGTTAAAATTGGTGATATTATCTAAACGAATGTGCTAATTAAGAATGGATGGTAAGGCACTCAAGGTATAGCTCTAGTGGGTTTTTTTTTTATTTTTTTAAATTTTTTTTTATATAATGGAAATAGGTGGGAAAAGGAAAATCTTTATAATTTATTGGAAAAAAAAAGGGGGAAACAGAAAGGGGGTGGGGATGGGGGAGGGAGCTCATGACCTAAAGTTGTTGAATACAATATTCAGTCCGGAAGGCTGTAAAGTCCCTAGTCGGAAGATGAGGTGCTGTTCCTCCAGTTTGCGCTGGGCTTCACTGGAACAATGCAGCAAGCCAAGGACGGACATGTGGGCAAGAGAGCAAGGTGGAGTGTTAAAACGGCAAGCGACAGGGAGGTTTGGGCCATTCTTGCGGACAGACCGCAGGTGTTCTGCAAAGCGGTCGCCCAGTTTACGTTTGGTCTCTGACCAAATGCGGGGACCGCATTGGGAGCAGCGAATGCAGTAGACTAAGTTGCCTTCGCTTTTTGATTCTTGCGACACCATTTCAGGACCAAAACCATCACCAAATACTCATCTATCTAAAATCTTCCTTTCATATTTTAGCAAGCTGCACCAATAAATCCTCGTTGAAATTTATTTCATTACTTAGGTATCAACAGGTAGGGCATTTATTCACTTCTGCCTTATTTTTATAGAATGAGAAATATGAACACAAGACCTATGTAAGTATTATTAAGAGCAGCCAATGTTGGCCATACTTCCCAATGTCTCATTATCCATATTATCCTTTGTTCCTGTGAAGAACTTTGGTTTGTTTATCTATATTCAAGGAACTATATAAATGCTCCTGTTGTGGTGCTACATAATGCTGGGCTGACTTTCAGCAGTGTGTGTGGATGGAAGCCTGTCCTCTGAAGGATGAAAACATTATTTTGTGTTGGACTTGACTTTAACAATCTGACCTATGGCCTCCACTCTTTTGGAATTATTCTCCTCCTTAGGCAGTCCCTGGGCATCGAGGGTGACTTGCTTCCACTCCGGTTCAATGGGTTCTGTGATGGTTGATCAGTCCAATGCATGATCTGCAGACTCTGTGCGCAGATGGTACTTGAAGGGTTGGGTAGATGAGGTTGGAAGTTTGTGTGCTCCGTCAGATGCCTCGACTTGGCCTCTGCACACTCCCGATGAAGTCTTTTGATGTATTCGGCACCTTCCTGGCTGAGGCATCTCCATTCTGGTTGGTCACATGACAGAGACTCCCATGAGTCGACGGCGATGTTTGACTTCCCTAAAGTATTTCTGCTATCCCCTGGTGGGGGTGGTGGTGGTGGTGGTGGTGGTGGTGGTGGGGTGGGGGGTGGGGTGGTGGGGGGGGATGTCTCCTACCATGACCAAATTCCCAGTAGAGCATTGCTTTGGGAGTCTGGTGCCAGGAGATAATGTTGGAATGTTGCATGTTTAGCGCAGCTAATAACAAAAGCTAATTTACTATCTGGTATCTTTGCATTATTTTCCAAGTTCTATTTTTATTTTGTTTGGAACCTTTTGCCTGGTATTTGCATGTTTTTTTTATATACCCCCATCTGTTAGTTTTATTTTCTAATGTTGTTGCTTGTATTTCAGCTTGTAAGCATCTTCAATGCCTGTTTTTAGTTTTCTTTCAGTTGTAGCTGTGCTATTTGCCTTTATCACCACTCCGAATGTGCGAGGTTTTTAACTGATGGCCCAGAGATTATTTTTCTACTTCTCCCAGTTTCTGTAGCTTTGCTGGCAGTACTGTTTTTGTTTTAAACCACATGTTTTCTTTAAGTCCAGTTCTCAATATTTCTATAAAAGCAAAATACTGCAGATGCTGGTAATCTGAAATAAAATCAGAAAGTGCTGGAAAGACTCACCAGGTCTCGGAGCATCTGTGGAGAGAGAAACAGAGTTAATGTTTCGAGTCCATTTTCCAGCACTTTCTGTTTTCAATCTCAATATTTCTATTTATTTTACCATCAATCACAGCCTGGTACCTTTCTTAACTCCCATTAATGTTTCTTTTAAATTGCTATTCTTCTGCACTTTAATTCCAAACATTATTTTTAAAGCTCCCCCCACAGTAAAATCGCCAAAAATTCTGTCCTCCATTCTTAATACCCTAAAAAGGGTTAAATTCTGAATATGGTTTCATAGACTATGGGCAGGATTTTTCACTCAGCCTGCGGGCACACACCCGACATGCCCGAGTGTGAACGACTGGGCGATGACGTCGGGCGAGCATCTCAATGTTATCGCACGGTTGTGCAATATTTCAGTCAGTGGGCACGCGCAAGAGTCAACAGCACACCCACTGACAATTAAGAGGCTTATTAAGGCCATTGAAGTATTAATTAACTGTTACTCACAGGAACATAAACATGATAAAAATGATGTCAAAACATTTTTACCTTTCTTTTATTTATTTACAGAAACCTCATCCTGTCCGTGGATGAGGTTTCCTCAAAAACACAAAAGCCGATTGGCCAATTCATCTGCCGCCAATCTTGCTTTAGGTTTGTATTCATTTGAGTATAAAAGATTAAAGGGTGATCTAACTGAGGTGTTTAAGGTGGTTAAAGGGGTTGATAGGGTAGAAAGAGAGAAATTGTTTCCTCTGGTATGGGAGTAACATTTGTGACACACAAGTGCCAGGCAACTACCATCTCCAACAAAACATAATCTAGCCAGCTTCCCTTGACATTCAATGGCATTAGCATCGCTGAATCCCCCACTATCAACATCCTGGGGGTTACCAATGCCCAGAAACTGAACCGGACCAGCCAAATAAATACTGTGGCTACAAGAGCAGGTCAGAGGCTGGCAATTCTGTGGCGAATAATTCACCTCCTGACTCCCCAAAGCTTGTCCACCATCTACAAGGCACAAGTCAAGAATGTGATTGAATACTCCCCACTTGCCTGGATGAGCGCAGCTCCAACAATACTCAAGAAGCTTGACACTATCCAGGACAAAGCAGCCCGCTTGACTGGCACCCCATCCACCATATCAAACATTCACTTCCTCCACCATCGACACAGTGGCAGCAATATGTAACATCTACAAGATGCACTGCAGCAGCTCACCAAGGCTCCTTCAACAGCACCTCCCAAGCTGGTGACCTCTATTACCTAAAAGGACAAGGGCAGCAGATTCATGGGAACACCACCACCTGCAAGTTCCCCTCCAAGCCACTCACCATCCTGACTTGGAAATATATCACCATTCCTTCACTGTCGCTGGGTCAAAATCCTGGAACTCCCTCCCTAACAGCACTGTGGGTGAACCTGCACCACATGGCCTGCAGCGGTTCAAGAAGGCAGCTCACCACCACCTTCTCAAGGGCAATTAGGAATGGGCAATAAATGCTGGCCTAACCAGTGATGCCCACATCCCTTGATTGAGTAAATTAAACGGTCCAGACCAAGGGGAGATAACCTTAAAATAAGAGCCATACCATTCAGGGGTGATGTCAAGAAGCACTTTGTCACACAAAGGAAATCTGGAACTCTCTCCCTCAAAAAAGTTATCAAATCTGGAAGTCAACTGAACATTTCAAAATTGTGATTGATGGATTTTTTTTGGGCAAAGGTATAAAGGGACATGGAACCAAGGTGGGTAGATGAGTTAAGATACAGATCAGCTGGATTGAGTGGCAGAACAGATTTGAGGGGCTGAATGTCCTCCTGTTGCTATGCTCCTTCTTACTGTTTTTATCTTTCTTCACTACATTTCTCTTCAGTGTTCATCATGACAGTGATCAGATGTCACCTTATTAATATCCTCTGTCCGCAGCATTGACTTGGACACAATTCTCTTAAAATTGTCTTCTGCATTCTTTTTAGCATTCTCCCATCACTCAACTCTTACTACCCACTCATAACCACTAACTACTTCCCCTTTTTTCCTAGAATCCTGGTCAGAGCCCAACTCCTTCCCCCCTAATGTTTTATGCCCACCTATCACTTCAGTGTTTCTTCCCAACCAACACATGCCAAATTTCACACTTGCACTAAAAACAACAGAGGTACCAACTCTCGCACAAAACTAAAATTCTATTAGTGCTTTTATTTTTTTCATTCAAGTATAAATACCGGCAGGCTCCGATAGCTGAGGAAATTCTGGTACAGCCCACGTGAGGTATAAACCAGGTTCTGCCCTGAAACCCAATCCCACCTGTTCCTATTGTGCTGCTGATACACCTGAAACATTATGGATTTTGGGGGCCAGTACATTGATAAAGATTCTTGAAGCTGCAGCTCCTGTCAAATTCTCAAAATCATTTCTTCAATAGCCAGGTTAATGGATTCGGAGAAAGTCATATTGGCTGCAACAAATGAAGCTCGCATGGTTTCCAGCCACCAACTGAGCCATAAAATGAGATTACTCCAATTTGCCATAGCCAAACTCAGCAAGTCCAACAGTTGGTCTCAATACCCTAGGGTAGGAACATGAAGAAGGTAAACCTGTATTATTATCAATGACCTCTGCGTGGGAACATTGAGCAAGGACACAGCTGGCCTTGTTGGTAATGTTAGCCACAATGGAATGCCCTGACATCATTTACTATGTAGGCCAGTGCTTCCCAAACTATTTTCCAATATGACCCCATTTGAACTCTTGAAGATTAATGAGACCACAGATGCCAACAAAAATAAAACAGCAATAAAGCAGCATAGTAACATTCAGTATATACTTATTAAAGTTTGCATATTATAGCTCACCATATAATACATAATAAAATATGAAAGACTACGTTTTTGAAGTGCTTTGTAAATAGGTTATCATTTTATGTATCCACCAGTGCATTTCTTCATCTGGGCTGCTCCAAAGTCATTGACTTTGGCTAGGAAGCAGTGGAAGTGCAGTTTGAGGATCTTGAGGTGGCTGACGTTGGAGCTTAGGTTGTTCCACGGTGCCATTGTGACCGGCTTGAGCTCAGACAGGCCGGAGCTCAGCAGTACATCTCCACTGGGTTTACGATCGAGGCTGGGTTTTGAGACTTCGTGAAGAGGTCACGGGCAGGAGTCCATGGATGGAGAAAGAGGCCAAGAGATGATCAGGCAAGGGCTGGACACTGCCTGGGCCTCGATGCCGGTGTGGGACATAGCCTTACAGGAGGGGGAGCTTGGGACCCCATTCACAGTTTCAGCAGAAACATGACCCTGAGTTGGGGTCATGACTCAGAGTTTAGAAACCTCTTGTGTAGGCACATGAGCAGGTGATTGGTACTGACCCAGAGCTGGACAGCATTTTGAAGAAAGGAGGTATAAAGAATGGTGAGGGGGTATTAAAAGAAAAAGATAGATCAGAATAAAACTGGTTCAGAACGTACTATGGCAACATAATGGGTGGCATTTAATGGAGGCAATGGGGGTCTTGCCCATTGGCTGGAGAGCAGGCGAGAGTTCCATATGGCCCCCTTTAGGGAAGGCCCACCATATTAAGTGCCAGTCAGGCACTTAGCTGGTCAGTGGTGGGCCTTCCTCGGGATCCCCACCCTAGGCAGAGGTCCTGCTGGTGAGGGCAGCTAGCCAATCTGTGGATGGCAGCTCTATTGAAAGGCAGCACCACCAGGGAGGCAGTGGATGTGGCCGGTTCGACACCCACCCACCCGAGGCCTGGTATTGATGCTGGATCCTAGGCTTCAGGAGAGTATTGGGGTGGGGGGGGGTGCAGTGTGGGGTACAGGGGAGGAGCAGGGGGAAACGGGGGACAGGAGGGGCATTGGCAACAAGGGCAGGGGTGGTGTCTCTCAGCAGGCCCTCCTCATCCAGATGTTGGGTCCCTTAATCAGGTACTTTTTAAAAATTCATTCCCGGGATGTGGGCTTCACTGACTGGGCCAGCATTTATTGCCTATCCCTAGTTAGCCTTGACAAGGTGGTGGTGAGCTGCCTTCTGAACTGCTGCAGTCCTTGTGCTGTAGCTGAGTGTCCTGGTGGAACACAAACTGAACATCAGTGAGCAGGTTATTGCTAAGCAAATGCCACTTGACAGCACTGTTGATGGCCCCTTCCATTATTTAACTAATGATCGAGAGTAGACTGATAGGGCAGCAATTGGCCAGGTTGGATTTGTCCTGCTTTTTGTGTACAGGACATACCTGGGTAATTTTCCACATGGCTGGGTAGATGCCAGTGTTGTAGCTGTACTGGAACAGCTTGGCTAGGGGCACGGCAAGTTCTAGAGCACAAGTCTTTAGTACAATTGCCAGAGTATTGTCAGGCCCCACAGCCTTTGCAGTTTCCAGTGCTTTCAGCCATTTCTTGATATCATGTGGAGTGAATCGAATTGGCTGAAGACTGGCATCTGTGTTGCTGGGGTCTCCGGAGGAGGCCGAGATGGATCATCCACTCGGCACTTCTGGCTGAAGATTGTTGCGAATGCTTCAGCCTTATCTTTTGCACTGCTGTGCTGGGCTCCTCCACCATTGAGGATGGGGATATTTGTAGAGCCTCCTCCACCAGTGAGTTATTTAATTGTCCACCACCATTCACGACTGGATGTGTCAGGACTGCAGAGCTTAGATCTGATCCGCTGGTTGTGGGATCGCTTAGCTCTGTCTATCACTTGCTGTTTGTGCTGTTTGGCACGCAAGTAGTCCTGTTTTATAGCTTCACCAAGTTGACACCTCATTTTTAGGTATTCCTGGTGCTGCTCCTGGCATGCCCTCCTGCACTGTTCATTGAATGCTTTTGAATAAGGGACCTTCCCCTTCCCACCCCTGGGGAACCCAGCTGCTAGAGCCCTACATGGCTGCTCCGGCATGATGATACGTCCACTCACCACTGGGTTAATACCAGCAGTGGCAGGTTGAGGCCCTTGAGCAGGCATTAATTCCAGCCACAGACTTAATCAGTGTGGAGGTGGGAAGGTGTTCGGGTCCCCACCTGTCACTCCCCCACCGGATTACATTCCCCAACCACCCCCCCCACTCAACCCCTGCCATCAAACTCAACTAGGGTGAGGGCATTAAATTCCATTCAGTAAATGTTTAACCATATCTCAAATACTGCTATAATAAAGGCAAAATACTGCGGATGCTGGAAATCTGAAACAAAAACAAAAATAGCTGGAAAAACTCAGCAGGTCTGACAGCATCTGCGGAGAGGAACACAGTTAACGTTTCAAGTCCGTGTGACCCTTCATCAGAACTGTTCTGATGAATTGTCATCCGGACTCGAAACGTTAACTGTGTTCCTCTCCGCAGATGCTGTCAGACCTGCTGAGTTTTTCCAGCTATTTTTGTTTTTATCTCAAATACTGCTGTTCGCTAAAATGTTATTAACTGTGGAGCATTCCTGTTCAGTCTGAGAAGCAACGGGTTGTTCTGAAATATCCCTGTCGTGCTGAGTACGAATTATGTCAGAGAAGTCAGAGAAATCCTGGTTACTGTTGTTTACAAAGATACTCGCTGTCAAGTATTTCTCTTTTAAACCTGACTGTTTAAGCAAGATGAGATGGATCATAAAAAGTTGATGTGTGGCTTCATTAAAAACTACATGAATGTGCAACAGTCGCGATCGGGCTACAAGAATCTATCAAGACATTGCGACCCAGAGAGGTAGCATTGACATTTTTCACCTTAGTACTGGACTCTAACCTGAACACAGAACATGCTTGTTAAACAGAAAAGCAAATCAGTACGAATCTTTCTTAAGCTTCATAAAAAGCATTATTGAGATATGGCTAGGCTGGGGATATGTGAGCAGTCATACAGTACGCACACAGCAGGCTTCAGAGCAAACTTTTATGCAAAGCTCATGAAAGCCCAATAGCCCATAGGCCAAAGGGCAGAGGTTTGATGGATTATGGGATTGTAACTGTCCCTGCCTGCTGACAGCTTTTATTGGCTGGGAGGATGAGCCAGTAAACCTTTATATCATTATTGTATTAAAGGCACTGTACATCTGCAGTGCTGGCACCCACTCAGGGATCAATGTGAAGATAATTTCAAAAATGAATAGTAAGTATTGATCGTCCCTTAGAAGTGCCTTATCAGCAGGCGGAGTCAACTACTGTAGATTATAACTTCAATGTCATTCATGATGATATGATACGTGTTACAGAGTGACAATTTAAACCAAGACGTGATTTAATTCGTAATGGATTTTCATAGGGCAATGGGCAATAAATCACAATCTGTGTAATATTTGAAAATGTACACAGTTTGGTAAAGAGTTGTTGGCAGTTTCAGAAAGATCTAAAGATGACGACGGAGGACAAATATCAGCAGTGAGTGCCTCCTGAATGATTGGCCCCTGCTTGATTCTGACATTAGGTCACCTTGGGGCTCTGTTGGTGACCTTTGGTTGATTTTCTGCACAGAGGAGAGTTTGACTTTGATTCCAGTTGCTGGTTACCTGACATTCTCAACTTAATTCCCTCTTTTTATCTCCCCTTTATCTTCAATGTATCAGTGCGCATGTTACTTACTCTCTTTAGTGGTACATCGCAGTGACGGTTTATGGGTGAACTCGGAAAGTGTTAAAGAAACAATCTCCATTTCCATTTCTGCTGATGTAAATCATAAAGGAACGGAATGTGATCAGCTGGGGTAGCTCAGCATCTCAAAAACCAGAAGTAAATCTCTTCTCTTTTCTCTGCATTCCGTGTTTTGCTCTGTGTTAAAGCAGTGATTGAACAATCATTCACCCTATGAGTGCCGCCAACAGTTCACTCTTCCAAACCATATGAGAAGTGCTTTTTTCTCAGCTTGCATTTAAAAAGCACCTTTAATGTAGTAAAACATCCAAAAGCACTTCACCAGGGCAATTATCACACAGAATGTGGCAATGAACCAAGGGGATATTTGGACAGGTGACAAAAAGCTTTGTCCAAGAGGTAGGTTTTAAGGAGCATCTTAAAGGAGCAGAGAGAGGCAAAGTGATAGAGAAGTTTAGGGAAAGAATTCTGGAGCTTTAGCACCTGGGCAGATGAAGGCACAGTTACCATGATTCAACCATGGAAATTGGGGATGCTCAAGATGTAATATATACCTCATCATGTTAAGGCACGATAAGAAGATTTTGAAAAGGATTAGATGATTTTTAAGATCAGTTTGTCCCTATAGACTACACTGTAAAACAATCATCAGTGTAATGGGAGTCCGACGCTCCCAGTACTATCTTCTGAAATATAGTTTTCACTTAGATAGTATCTGTTGATTACTGGCAGTGTACAGAAGTCCAACTAGACCCTGTGCTTGAGTGATGCATGTTCCCTAATGTACAATGAGAACACACGACTCATTTTTTCTTTTCATTGAACTGATTGTTGTAATGGATGGTGGTGTTGCTGAGTGGAGCCCTCTCATGACAGCACTAATCACTGGTTAATCAAGTAGAGCTTGGTTGTATCCATAGTCTCCCTGCATTGCCCTGACAGTCCACTTCAGTCCCAGCGTCAGAAGAGCACCCCCATTACACCAATATGACATTTCCATTTTTCCACAATCTCAGTCCTGTGTCCCCTCAGGAGCAGAACTGCTGATTAAGGGCAAAATTAAAGACAGGTTCATGGTATGGATTCATATCAATTGAAAAGTAAATTGAACTGCCAAAATTCATTTCACTTTTGACCCTTAACAGACATCAGAGGAAAGAAACCATCATATGCTTTCTCGCTTTAGATTTCAGCATGGTTCTTGAATAGCAAAAATGAACACAGGCTCTCAGCACTTCCATCAATTGGATCCGACTCGAACAAGGTAATTATGTTCACTGATGCCACTAAGAGGATCCAAATCTAGTTCTCATCCCAGCCCTGCCTCAAATGAATCCCCAAAACAAGGTAGTTCTCAATAATTCTGTGTCGTTCAGAATGCAGTGTTTGCGAGCTTTTTTTTTTATATACATAATTGTGCCATCATCACCCTGGAAGGAGCCTAAGCTTGTTTGCTTTTGCTTTTATAGCAGTGAGGTGACTTCTAAACGGGCAAGAAAAGGGCAGACAAAGACCAGCCAGGTCACTTAAGTTAGTCCCAGTCCAGGCATGCTCTAACACATGTAGTATGCATTATTCACTACCTCAAACACTCAAATGCTAACACATTCACTCACCAACTAACACGCTCACTCACCCCGCTCACTCCTGGGAGAAGTAAACACAAACAGAGAAAAGAAACCTCAGGCTAATTGAAGGGAACCCTGTGGAAAGTTCCTCTCTGACCCCCAAAGGTAATCAAGCATGCTCTTGGAGCCCATAGTTACTGAATGACACAGTCCCCAGTGACCACCTACTTCTCGAAATAGATGTCTTGGCCACTCTCAGGAACACATCCAGTATCCTTTTGAATGAAAATCTGTACTCATTACACATGCGGACTTCTTATTCCAGAGATAAACAATTATTGCAAAAGAAACCCCTCCTAATTCTAACCTTGCTCTATGATTTTAGAATTTATACATTGACACCTGACCTTCCCTAGCTTGTCTAACTCAAATAGTTTATCCACATGGAGTGAGTGTAATTTCAATCAACTCTCTTCAAAGTTGATGCTTGTCCAAAACATAAAACCCCAAAGCTCTAATTCTGGTGACTAAGGGCCCTAAGTATCAGCCTTATCTCAATGTTAGCGCACTTGCCTAGTTGTGTGTTCAAGTCCCACTCCCGAGTCTTGACCACAAAATCTAGGCTGGCACAACATCGAAGTACTGAGGGACGGCTGCACTGCCAGAGACATTGTCTTTTGAATGAGTTGTTAAAACCAAGGAACCCTCTCTACCTTCCTGTGTCATTGTAAAATATCATTCCACCCTTGGTACTTACAGCAGCCTTGGTCCTAAGCTCAGAAATTCTTTCTTTCTCTCTCTCCTCTTCTAAGATTCTCCTTAAAAGCTACTTCTTTGATCAAGCTTTTTGGTCATCTTTCCTGATTTGTCCTTCTGTGCTTTGGTGACAAAAGTATCAAAAATATTTGCATTCACGTTGCTCTTGTTAAGCATCTTGGAACATTTTCCTTTGTTAAATGTGCTATATGACTGTAAGTTGTTGTTGTGACAGACAAGAAGACCGTGGGAGTTCTCCGGGTCTTGACCAATGTTCATCCCTCCACCAGGGCCTAAAAGTAGATAATCTGGCCATTATCACATTGATGTTTTGGATTTTGCTATGTGAAAATTGCTCCTACATGCTTCATTGCCTCCAAGTGCTTTGAGACATGCCAAATAAATTCTTTCATAAGCCTTTCTGTTACCTTCCTTAAACTAGGTGTCCATCTAGTGACCCTCTTCCAGACCTTTTCCAAGGCCTCTATATTACAGTATTTTTGATATGATCTGACCAAGGCCTTGTACAAAGAAATAGTAATGTTCCTTCTTTTATGTTTGAATGTTGCAAACAATACACTATAGTCACTTTCAGAAAAGGCTGGTAGGACTAATCATGGATCTCCAATGATGATAGGCCCCAATCTTACTTCATAGACTTCAAGAAAACTTTACAGCACAGAAGGAGGCCATTCATCCCATATTGTCTGTGCTGGCTGAGAAAGAGTTTCCTGCCTAATCCAAGTTCTATTTAGCACCATTGACTGATTTAATTCTTCATTATTTTTTCTACTTTTTCTGTCATTTTAATGTTTTAATAAATGGACCTTGCCTTGGTTGAGGATGTGAGAACTGACTGCAAAGGGAATCTTTCCAAGACCCCAAAGTGACTGCCCAGTGCATGCCGGTAATATGTGAGGCCTTGGCCGGAATTTTCCGGCACCCCACCTGCCGGCGGCATCTTCTGGTCCCGCCGAAGTCAATTGACTTTTGAATGGCTCGCCACATTGTCCAGCCCTGCCCCCCACTGTGTGGGACCGTAAAATTCCACCCCTTGTCTGTCATGTTGAGGCCTTGAAAATGTTGGGCTCTGTTGGGCAAGAAAATCACACATCTTTGCAATGTGTGATTTGCAAGAACAGATTTCATTAATAGATTATTATTTCAAGAGAAATAAAACAGGCGCTGTATTTTTTCTCATTCGGAGAAGAGTGGGCATGGATGTTTGTCAAGTATGAATCATAGGTTGGAATCTGATGGGTATGAAAAATAAACAGGCTTCATCCTTTGTGAATAGATTTTTATCAAAGCTTTTCTTTAAAGTTTACAGATATTTTAATTGTTCACCTTTGCGATGACCAAAACCAAAAATTCTTGAAGGTACAACTTACTCCGTAAAGAAAATTGGAGCACGTCTGAAAGAGTATCATTGGCTAGTTCCGCTACTATTCGGTCTCTTATCAACTCCAGCTTAAGGTCACCATGGGTTTCCCAGGCTTTTGGGCTCCCTTGTTAAATTTTGCTAGCTCCAAAATGTTATTGCTTCTTAAGTTAAACTAGGTGTCAAAGGACTTCATGACCTCTTAAAAGTTATCAGAAGATTCATTTATGTCATCAGGTATTGGACCTAATGAACATAATAGTGTATTCACTTGTTCAGCCTCTGTTTTTTTTTTTATTCAAGCCTGATGCCAATATATATCTTAAGAATCTTCTTCTCCATAATGCCCAATATTGTGCCTGGTCTGGCACTTCCACCTGCCTTAATTCATCTAGCAGTGTTGATTTACCATCCTTGGCTGTTTTCAGCACAGGTGAGTGCAGCTTTAGTTTTTTTTAAATGATGCCCCAGTAATTGTTTCTTTCCTTCTTGCATTTGTTGGGATTTGGCGGGCTCCCATCATGGTTACAGAGCCAATTTTAACTTAAGTGATTCTGCAGACAATCTTTTGATTGAATTGTTTTGGCCAGCCAGTTGCTTTCCTGAGCTTAGACAGTTGAATTAAGCCGATTTTTTGCTCTGACTTCGCTATAATTTTGTTTTGTTGGCGCACAGTCACCTTGTGTTATGGCGCCGACTCTGGAGCTGGGCTGCAGCATTCTTCAAGCTACGCTCGTTAAAACAATCGGTCTGCTAGTGCTGCCTGGTTATCGCACCAAATTTAAAAGCTTATTTGAACCTTTTTTTTGGCATTCTTTCACCATTTTGCGATCTGGCCAGGTCCTTTGACTCTGCTTTCGACTGGGTCTCACAACGGATCTCCAAGTGCTCTGATGGAGAACTCTTATGCTGCACAGTATTTTTTGTCCTTCAGTCTCCACACCTGTAATGGACTTTCTTAGGCGATCTCCAGCTGTGTGTTTGAGGTCTTCAAGTTAGGCGCACTTCTCTCAGGTCAGACTGCAGTTTCTTTACTTCTTCATTCTTAGACATTTTTAAGGTCCTTCACTTGCTGCCATCACATTGTAATGTTGTATGTTGTCTCATGAAGAGACCTAGAGGCTTAAACGGTTGAACAATAACTGTTTATTAATGAGACATAACAAAATGCATATATACAGGATAGAGTCCTGGCTAGGTGCTATCTTCATGCCGACTTCTACCAAACTCACCACTATGCTCTACTACTCCCATGTGACTCTCTTACATCATAATGTGGGCGGTACTGTTTCCCCAGTCCCACATTAACTCCTACAGTCCCGAACACCCTAATATTACATATCACGTAGGTGTTAGTTCTACTGTGACTCCTGAAAGCACAGCTGTTCTGGCAGTCAACAGTTCCTCTGCAAAGTACGGCTCATGTATTGGAAGTAGTCTTATGAAGGGTAAAGGTCAAGAGAACAGGCTCAAAGGGCCGTTTGGCTTATTCCTATTCCTGTTTCTTATGTTCTTACTGTTGCCTGCTAAATGTCAACTCAAGTCTGCAACATTTGTATGTGGGAATTTTTTACACTATAATTATTTATTTAACAATTTGAGATGTCATTACACTCTGTGTGAGGGTGGTGAGATGCAGATTTTGTGCAAAAGTGGAAGGCGGATGATAGCAAATTATTGTCAGTGGAAATAGGAGGTGCAAAACAGATTTTAAATCATTTTGCAAAGTGAAGATCTAATGCAGGGAGTCACGACCAAATGGATTGTTCAGTTGAAGTGGGGTTAGAAGCTGGGGGTAGTTGGAGGAGGGAACAGAAATGGTAGAAAGGTTAACACTAGAAAAGAGGGGTCTGAGGGGTGACCTAGAGGTCCTTAAAATTACTAAGTGGTTTGGCAAGGAAAGAACATAAGAAATAGGAGCAGGAGTGAACCATACAACCCCTGGAGGCTGCTCCACCTTTCAACAAGATTACGGCCGATGTGTAACTCCAGTAGGGATTTCAGAATACTATTTTTTAGAGTGTTAGAATGTGGAACTTGCTGCCACATAGAGTGGTTGAGGTAAATAGCATATCTGCTTCTAAGGGGAAGCTAGGTAAGTACTTGAGAGAGAAAGGAATAGAAGGATATGTCGATAGCGGGAGACAAAGAGGATTGGGAGGAGCTTTATTTGGAGCAGAAACACTAGCATGGACTCATTGGGCTGAATGGCCTGTTGTGGTGGTGAGCTCCTCCCTTTTAATTTATGCCTTCCTGTTGTGTTACATCTTTATCTTTCCTAGATATACAACATCATACTGAATCGCTTAGAAGGTCGGAAGGATGATTTTCCAGCTACACATTTTACTATACAACTCTCATAGTCAGCAGCATGGCAATGCACAACATTGAGCATGTGCCATATTGTACTTCCTGCTGTGCACGGCTCCCTTCCTAATCATTTCATATTGTCTCTAGTTGAGAAACTAAAGATTGATTTGGTTCACCCTTAACTTGTTGCAAAGGGACAGCAGTTCTCATACTAGGACCCTGTAATCTGTCTTCACATTTGGTCTGCCTATTAATGAGAATTTTGAAGTCTCTGGTTTTATAGAATTCTGCTATGGGAAGCCGGTGTCTCCAAGATGGGCTTTTTTTTTTGGTCCAAAATTGATTTCATCATTCAAACACTTCCTCTGGGGAAGTCATGCCACCTATCTGTAGACAGATCACATAAACTGACAGGTAGGTAGTCTGTCATTTCTATATCCCTCCTTTCTGTCCATTAACTGTAAATGGCAGCATATATCAATCAGTTGGTTAAAAAAAAAGTCGTGTTGGCCCTATCAATACCAGCTCAGAGGGGGATCATTCAAACCAATGTAATTTGCTCAGTATTGGTCAGTTTGACCTCTGACCCCAGTCCCTTGACAGCACAATCCTTGATGACCCTTGGATTTGTATTAAGTCAAGAATCTGGTTATTAGTTTCTTTTGTGCCCGACCAGCTTTCACTGTGCTATTTAAACCCAGGCAGGCCTGAGGCAATGGAGCAGGAAGAGTATTCACTATTATGTTATACTCTGCCTAGTGATGAGATGAGTATTTATGTTCCTGATTTTTTTTTATGTATCTGCTGACATTTATATTGTGACTAGGTAGAAAGACGAGGGCGCAGTAGTGGGGGAGAAAGGCATAAAAACAATCCCGTCAACCAACCAGGGTTCTGTGCCTTGTTAGTATTTTAATCGTGTTAACTCCTTCAGTGCAAGAAAGTTGTGGGAAAAGGAGATGTATAATTATGGCGAATTAAAAATGCACTGGATGATTTGTGGCATTAGGGCATGTTAGCGACATGCAATAAATAGTAAATGCTAAAAATAATCACACAGATTAATAAGGCCATCACACACACATACAAACACACACACACACACACACACACACCCCACATGCACTGGGGCTCATTTCCAGAAAGATAAAATTGAAAAGCAAAGAAATTATGTTAAACTTGTATTGAACCTTGGTTGAACTGCACTTAAAGGGTATTGAGCAATTGGGCACAGTTCTGGTCTCCATGTTATAAAAGAGATATAGAGACATCGGGGAAAGGAAAAAAAAGATTCACAAAGATGATAGCAGAACTGAAAGGTTATAATTATAAGTAAAGGCTGAATAGGCTGAGGCTCTTTTCTCTAAGAAAGAGAATGTTGAGAGAGTGACCTGATAGAAACTTTTTAACTTATGATGTAGTTCAATAGGGAGACATAGAGAAGATGTTTCTACCTGTGGAGAGACCAAAACTAGAGGCCATAAATATAACATTACCAGGGAAGATAGTCAAGAACAGCAAGGAGTGTAGCGTTTAATAGTTCAGATGAACTGTGTTTGATAATGTGAGTCTGATAACTGATCTATGCTTACTGTGCTTGATTGCTTAAGCCTGGGTGTTGACTTAGAGGTAAGTAAACAGGCACCACAAAAGCTACTAGAAGCTGAGCTAAAAGCATTAGGTAGACATTTTGAGGCATTGTATTACTCTCTCAGTAAAAGATCCTGCACACTTAGAAACTAGTGTCACCTCTGCATTGCTCTGAGGCTAATAAAATATGCAACAGGGAATTCAGGACAAACATCTTTCCCCAGAGGGTGGGTTGGCATGTGGAACTCACTACCACAAGGAGTAGTTGAGGGAAATAACACCGGCACATTTAAGGGAAGCGAGAAAAGTAAATGAGGGAGAAAGGAATAGTAGGATAAGCTGATAAGGTCAGTTGAAGTAGGGTGGGCAGAGGCTCCTGTGGAGCATAAACACCAAAATAGAGCAGTTGGGCCAAATGGTCTGTTTCTGTGCTGCAAATTCAATGTAATTCTATGCAATGTACTTAGCAACAAAACATGTAAGAATGCTGCTGGTTCAAAACATAATTACCTTAACTTACTGTTAGGAGTACATTAAGGTTTAATTTACTCCACTACTGTCAGGCTCGTGCTAAGTCATTTCAATCTGCTAAAGTTGGAGTCTTGTTCCAAAGTGACGTCAGTGCACAATCAGATTCTGTGGTCAAACCTAGCATCAATGCTATAATTTTAACGTGAATGCATTCTAAAAAAAACCCAATCTGAGGTTAGTTGGAGTTACTCAAAATTGCTGCCTCAATGAGCAAGAATGGGGCAATTATATATCCTATATTGGTCTAAAATATACTAATGAATGAAAACTTATACTTTAGCAAAAAAAGGAATAAAATGGGGACCAAGGTGGTGATTATAACTTGTGTGCTGCTTTAATAGAGCAACAACAACCTCAAAATGGGATCCTTGGCCTCTTTGGCCTGGTAGCCCTGACAATGGGGGAGACGGTGATATAGTGGTAATGACACTGGACTGAAGGCCCAGGGTAATGCTATGGGGACAGGGGTTCAAATCCCACCACGGCAGCTGGTGGAATTTAAATTCAATGAATAAATCTGGAATTGGAAGCTAGTTTCAGTAACGGTGACTATGGCAACTATCATCGATTGTCGTAAAAACCCATCTGCTTCGTTACTGTCCTTTAGGGAAGGAAATCTGCCTTCCTTACCTGGCCTGGCCTACATACGAGTCCAGACCCACTGCAATGTGACTGACTCTTAATTGTCCTCTGAAATGGCCTAAGAAGCCACTCAGTTCCAGGGCAATCAGGGCTGGCCAACAAGTGCTGGCCTGGCCAGTGATGCCCACATCCCATGAAAGAACAAAGGAAAAAATGCAGCTGACGCCATTTTGAAAGGGGCCTCCAGCTGGGTGCTCAAAGTACCTGTCTGTTTCAGGTGGTAGGCCCCGTTTAATATGCAACATGAGGCCCTATGACTTCGATTGCCACCTTAAGATGAGCGTCGTTAGAGCCTGCACTCGGCTGTTCCATGAGCAATGGAGCTGAAGAAGACTGGCAACGGTAAACTTGAACCTCATGAGAGTTCTCCTCCAGCCCCGATAACAATAATGTGGGGCTCTGCTGCCCCCCTCCACCCACGTTCCCCCCTCCCTCCCTCCCTCCCGCTCTGCCACTTTCTACCACCCGGGTGCCCGATATTAAGTGGACTTTATCCAGCGAGCTGCATTGTGACACCTGTTTGCCAAGTGTCGGCTCCCCAATCCAGATCAAGATTAAAAGTCAACCAGATTCCTTCCAGAAGCAAACCGACTTATTATTGTCAAACTGGAGCCTAAATTGGTCTTGGACAGTGGCCCAAAAACGGGGGTGTAAGGAATCAGCAGTCCCTTGTAAACCGCATCTGATTTACTTTTCCAATGAGTGTAGCATATGGGCGGCCAATTCGCTATTGACTATTTTATACTGCCGCCCAAGCCTGTTTCTGAACTTCAAAGAGTCTCTGACGTAAAATCCACATGGGGAATGAAAGCACCCACTTAGGAAAGTTCAGAAAATTTCCATAAATGATTGGCGGATGGTCAGAAACTGAACTGCTGACCTCAAGTAGGCAGCGCTGAAATAATGGAAATCAATACACAAAAATACAATGGCACAGTCGCTCAGAGACACCAGAGAAATAATATTTGTGACAATTACAAAAGCATCGCAGTCCCATGAACTTTTTGAGGGAGACGGCGCTCCCCCAGTATCTCAGCGTTCAGGCAAGTGTAATTTACAGTTATCATTTTCAAAGCCCTCCCTTTGTGCAGTTTAAACAGCTTGGTCCTGAAAACCATACTTTAGTTGGGTTTCTGAAGCTGTTAATTCACAGGAAAAAAGACCTCTGGGCAGAAGATTGCGCTCGGAGTACCCCCGACATGTCCGATACGCCCGGCCGTGAAATGACGCCGGGCGTGCGCCCCCCCCCCCCCTCCCCCTGGCCTCATCGCGCAGTCTCGTGATATTGCGTTCGGTGAGCGCGCGCCAGCCGATAATTAAAAGGCCTGCTAAGGCCATTAACAATCTAATTAAATTCAAATTTACGCTGCCCGTCCAGCCTAACGGTGGGTGGGCCGGCAAGAAAGGCCAAGCGGCCTTCACGTTTTTTTCGGAAACCTCATCCACGGGCGGGATGAGGTTTCCGAAAGCAAATAAACATTTGAATAAAAACTTTATTTTTGAATTAAAAACATGTCCCAGCTCAGGCGACAGAGTCACATGAGGGGACGTGCTTTACAGAAATTTTGTTCACTTCATTTTGCTTTTAAGACAGCGCTTCAATCTCCCTGAGGCACGGAGCTGCCCCAGGGTGATTCAAGGACTCTTTCTCGCGGGTGCGCGAAACTGCGGGCTAGGCCCGGCTCTCCCCCTCCCCCCACACCCCCCCCCCCCCCACACCGCACCCCCGCCCGCAGAGGCAGCGCTCAGCAATCCACTGGGTCAAATTGCGGTGCAGAGCTGATCGCGGGTGGGGGTCAGCTTCCCACCCGCCCCGCTTGACACCCCCACCCCCACCCCCACCACCCGATCACCCCCGCCAAGGGCAACACCCTGCCCTCTGTGTTTATGCCCCTCAGCTACGTTTGAGCGACTTAAATAACTGGTGGCACCTGCAGCGGGGCGCTCACCTGCGATCGCTCCCGTGTTGAACTCATTTGTGAGGCTCATGCCTTTGCAGAGCAGCAACAGCAACAACTTGCATTAATACAGCGTCCACCATAGGAAACCCTCTCCAAGACCCTTGACAGGAGCCTTATCAAATGGAAATTTGACACTGAGCTACAGGGGGAGATACTGGGCGGGATTTTCCGGGCCCGCCGGCGGTGGGTGTGATAGGTAGCTCGCATGGAAAATATGGAGTGAAGGCAGGTCGCGATTGTCCGCTCAGTCAGCCAACGGCGGGCCGGGTTTCCCACCATCGGTAGGTGGGGAGCTAATCGTAATAGATTAGCATAGAATTAAAATTGCCATCCCACCAGGGTCTTGGAATCCCGCCGCACTGTCCGTCCACGTCAGTGGGAGAGCAAACCGACATGTTTCACAACAGCAGACAGGTGACCTGCACTAGGCAGCCTTCACTTTGGGGGAGCTGAGGTGAGTGAGCAGCAACCTTCACCACAGCTCACCCATTGTTTACAGGCCTCAAAGACGCCAGGGGTTGGGGGCGGGGGAGGCGTTGAGGGGGGAAGGACTGGTGCCTGGCTCCGGAGGTGACTGCTGAGGTGGGGTCGGTGGTAGGGGGTGGGGGAGGGGGTGTCCAGGGGGCAAGTACTGGCCAGCCTCGGAGGCAACCATTGTCAGTGGGGTTGAGAGGGGGGTCAGGTGCTGCCCTGGCGCTGCATCCTGCATACAGGCAATCGAGGTGGGGGGCAGGGTGAGTGAGGGGAGTGGCCGCACATTAGGGCCGCCCGTATAAACTGACCAGGCCTCTGCTACTGAGACAGACCAGATGTAGCCACGGTGATATGATTGGGGTTGGGCTCCTAGCATGTGTGCCCATGCAAGCAATACTCAGGGGCACCAAAGGGCCACAAAGCACTCCATTCCTTACCCCCCCACTGCCCCACACCACCCCCTGGCACAGACTTCGAATCCACCACCACTTTATGGGGCCATGGAGCAGTTGGACTGCACACGTTGTACAATCCGAGGGGTGACCAGCACTTCCCGGGAAGTGTTAAGGGGGGGTCACACAGGTCCAGGAAAGGTGCTAAGTACATCCATGATAACCACATCTCTCTCCCTTTCATGCTGCAGGAGGACCAGGTCAGGATCATGGTGACCTAGCTGTATGCCTGATGGTCTACAGAGACCGTAGAGGATGGAAAACAGAGTGACTGAGGCTCCTGGCTGTATAAAGGCAGGAGCAGCAACCTCAGGAAGAAGGGGCTGCAGGCGCTCCCTCATACGCTGCCCAGGAACGACAGTGAGCTGTGGCAGGTTAGCGCCTAGCGACACCCAGGGTCTATAGACACCGCCGGCCATTCCTGCAGATGACTGAGAACCAGTGTCACCAATGCCTGCACATGTCTAAAGACATGGAGGAAAACATCTGCCACTTACTGCAGGAATTGGCGCCAAGGGAATATGGAGGACATCCACTGCCAGTGGCTGTGAAAGTGTCCACGACACTCAATCTCTATGCCAGTGGCTCCTTCCAGCGCTCCGCGTGTGACCTCTGTGGGATTTCACAATCTGCCACCCACCTGTCTGCGACATTTCCCTCCTGTTGTGAGCCAGTATGTCCTGCATGGATAGAGATGGGGAGAGTGTATCAGGACGCCTGCCAGGCCAGATGCTAAGGATGCCTGGCCTGTGTGCGTGGTGAGTGGTTCCATGGACGGGATGAGGACAATGATGGTGTGTGTGAGAGAGTGAATGGTGATGTCTCTTGAACTGGCAGTGAGTGAGGGCCCTGTGGATGTGTGATGGGTTTGTGAGTGTGTGAGTGATGAAAAGAGTGACTTACCCTGAATGGAGGAAATCATTCATCTTTTTGTGGCACTGAGTGGCTGTCCTCCTCTGCAGGGCGTTGGCGCTGACCAACGCTGCCAACGCCTCCCAAGCCAGGTTGGTGACATTGCTGCCCATCCTGCGGCCAGAGTGAGGTTACAGCATGTCTCAGTGGGCCTCCATGGCATCCAGCAGTCGCTCGGACCTGTCGTTGAACTGGGGGTCTGCAGTCTTTTTCCTTTGCTGGCCAAGTCTCCCGGGCAGCGGTGGTGAGCTGGTGGTCATGAGCATTTTGCTGGCAGCTGCCTTTTAAAGATGGTGGCCAGCGTGATGGAACAGAGGGGTGATGGCAAGCGGGCGAATGAAAGCCCGCTCACCATGGAAACGGCGTGTTTCCCGGGAATGCATAAATAAAGAGGAGGGTTCAAGAAGATACGGCATGAAAACCTGCCATTTTCGTCAGCGGGTAGGACTCCATTTTACTTGCCTGCTAGCGCATTTAGTGGTGTTCTGGCATAATTCTGCCCATTATAACCGCTAAGGTAGGTTTTAAGGAACATCTTAAAGGAGGGGAGAGAGGCAAAGATGGTTAGGAAGAGAATTCCAGGGCTTCGCGCCTAAGCTGAAGATATGGCTGCCAACTCTGAAGCAATGAAAATGGGGATGAGCAGGGTGAATAAACCCACAAGCCCTGAACCCTTCAGTAAGGAGAGTGCTGTATGTTTAATATCTTGGATCTGTGCAGAGATGACACTATTTTGTATGTGTGTAATAGGTTTTACTCACAGTGCTTTAAAATGTCTGCTCCATGCTTCAGCCCTGGCTTCCAGCTCTTTCTACAGTTTGTTCACTTTTTCTCTGAGCGCATACTCAGGCTTAACCAAGCAAGCACAGTGAGCATCAATAGTAGACTGACTCACATAATCAAACACAGAACAATTAAACACTAGAAAGAGTACATTTGTTGCTTTTAAGAATATGGAGATTGAACCCATACCATGAACAACAAGAAGACTATTCACCTGCAGTCCAATACTCCACAGGGCCTTCCCTGGGTACATGACCCAAGGCAAAGGGCCTAACATCAATATCACAGGATGGTATGCATGCTTACTTTAAATAACACCTTCTGAGAAAGATGAGAAGGAATTGTATCACCTTTAGTATCCGGACACAAATTGAGGCCTTATCCATGTGTAGTTTCTGACGCCAGTGAATTATGCCATGTAAATGTTAAAATTCTCAAGTATTATTAAAGGTAATTTGGTCTGCACCTTTTCACCAGCAACTGGCCAAGTTGATGCATTGGTATTAAAGCCTTGCTAGAATCTGCAAACTGCATCCCAAACAATCCAAATCTCACAATGACTTAACTTTTGTTAACCCCGGCAGGAAACCAGCACAGAAATCACTATTGGTTAGAAAATCATTCCGGAGCTTTTATAAGTACATGCACATGTGTCAATTTGATGTTGTACGCTTTGAGCGTGCACAGTATAACATTAGAATTAACATAAATAAAAAACAGAAAGTGCTGGAAAAACTCAGCAGGTCTGACAGCATCTGTGGAGAGAGAAACCAAGTTAACATTTCAAATCCTATGCCCCTTCCTCAGAGCTGATCATATGACTCAAAACATTATCCCTGTTTCCCTCTCCACAGATGCTGTCAGGCCTGCTGAGTTTTTCCAGCATTTTCTGCTTTTATTTCAGACTTCCAGCATCCGCAGTATTTTGCTATTATCAGAATTGCTATCTTACATTTCTAATGCTGGGACAAGAATTCAAGCATTTCTTAAATTGTTGATGGAATCAGTTTGTGATGCTGAAGACCTTGCCACTATAGTGACCTCCCTATATTCCAGAGCTGCCATTTTTCACAATGGTGCCCTTAGAGATGGTTGTCGGGGCAGTTTTTTTGGGATGAAGACTGCTGAGCAGCTTTTCAAATATGCGTGCAAAAGCAAAATATTGCGAATGCTGGAAATCCGAAATAAACACAGAAAATGCTGGAAGTACGCAGCAGGTCAGGCAGCATCTGTGGAGAGAGAAACTGAGTTAACGGCTGGAATTTTCTGCCCCCATTGGCGTCATAGTGGGGGAGGGGCAGGGACAATACGACGAGAAGGCAAAAAATCGGTTTCCTGCTGTCGTGAAACCAGTTTGCGATGGTCTGCTCCACCCATCAACGTTTCCTGCAGCCACATGTTGGGAACCTAGTTTCAATACCTTAGCATCTCATTATAAGCCCTGCTCACTGGAATCATCCCCTCACGCGGGATCATCCGGGCACATTGATTTGTTTTACAACTGTACATGAGCGACATGCACTGGCAAGCTACACTTCACTAGGGGTTTCGAGGTTTGTTTGCCTACCTTGTTTTTGATGTCTCTCATGGTCATCAGCGCCAGGCTTCACAGGCAGCGCCACATCACTTTTAGGGGGCTGACGGGGAAGGTCTCTACCCACCAGACCCGCTGTATGGCAGGTGTGACTTTTCAACAGCTGCAGGGCTTACTTGGGGAAGGGGGAGAAGTGGCCTCAGGCAAGGGAAGAGGCTGCAGGGTGAGGGCTGTACTGGGAAAGGGGGGTACCCCAGGATGTGTGTGGGGGGGCACATGTTGATCTGTGCTAGCGGCCTCAAGATGGTGAGGGCTGAGGAGGCGGCCTCCAGAGGAGATGAGGCCAGATGGAGATGAGAGGATGTGTGTGAGAGAGTGAGTGATGTCCCTTGAGCTGGCAGTGAGTGAGATGCCAGTGAATGTGTGACGGGTTTGTGAGTGTGTGAATTTAGAGTGATGAGATGGTTGCCTTACCCTGGCAGCGTTTTCTGCACTGGATGGCCAACCTCTTGTGTGCCGCGTTGGCACTGACCACCTCTGCCACCGCCTCCCAAGCCGGAGTGGTGAGACTGATGGGCCTCCTGCGGCCAGAATGGGGGTAGAGGACATCGCGGCGAGCCTCCTCAATGTCCAGAAGGCATCCCAGGGAGATGTCAATGAATCAGGGGGCTGGGGTCTTCCTGGGTTTTGGGGCCATTTTTTCACCCGAGCTGTCCTGGGCTTCAAACGTTGAGAATTGTGCGCGCGGCTGCAGTTTAAATATGGTGCCCTGCGTGAGGAAGTGGTGAGGTAATGGTGTGGCGGGCAAATCAGAGGCCACCTGCCGGCAAGCCGGTGTGTTTCCTGCGGCTGCGTAATTAATGAGATGGAAATGGGACGATATGGCGCAAAAACCCGCCATTGCACTGGAGGGTAAAACAACTTTTATTTTGTGCAAATCTGGGATGATTCTGCCCAATGTTTCAGGTCGATGCTTTTTCATCTGAACTGGGGAGAGTTAGAAATACGCTTGGTTTGGGTGACTGATAAGGGGAAAGGTATAAAGAACAAAAAGGACGGCCTGTGATAGAGTGGGCGGCTGGAGAGGTTAAAGGTGTATTCACTGCTCACATTGTGGTCTCCACTACACTTGGGATACTAAATGCAACATGGGTGAATGCAAGGCAGAACACCTCATTCAGTCTGCAAGAGTTTCCAGTTGCCTATCATTTTAATCCTTTACCTTACTCGCACTCTGACCTTTCTGTCCTTGGCCTGCATGCTACAATCAGGGTGACCAACCATCCCAAATCTTCCGTGACTGCCCCGTAATTAGGGATGCATGTTGTCCGGGAATTGATCAGTGTCCACTGGTCTACATCTGTGTATGCTTTGGACAGTTTTTGTGGCTGTGCATGTGTTGGCCGATTGTTTTTGCACAATGCACCCTCCCTGGAAGTGCTGTGATTTGTGCTCAGTGGTTCTGAAAGCCTGCGACCAATGTTGAAGAGCACGAAGAAGTCCAGCACCAACTTGGCACAGGGCTTTTCACAGAGCTCGGTGTCCATCCTTTCCAATGTGGGTGTGACTAGCAGCTTCATGAGGACACTTTAAGACGCAGCCATGATGCAGTGCTCATGATGCCTCAGGCAGCTTCTATTGTAATACAAGCAGGAGACTCGCAACATCCGAGAGCTGCGGTGAAAGCTCAGGCTGAAGTCTTGCAAGTGTAGCTGGCTGCCATGCAGAGCTCAGGCTGCTGTCATCTTGCCTGCAACCACCAGTGTTCAAAGCGCCGTGCATGGTCGCACAGCTATCCGGCCATCTGTCCTCAAGGAGGTTACTAGGATTGCTGAGGTACCGTCCCAGGGGAGTGGCCATGACTTTGCAGAGCTTGAACCCATTCATTCTCAGGCTGACGGCATTCACCCTCTCATCGCCGCTACTTCACCAGTGCCCTTGTTGTTGTCAGTGAGCCCAAGCTTACTGCCACCCATGTCAAGGCGCTGAAGACTGAGCCTGGGCCTTACGGTCCAGAGCTGGTTGAGGTCACCCTGCAAAGGCCATCTGCAGTCTCCCCAGTGAAAGTCAGCAGCCTTCCACCAGCCATGCTGCAGCCGCTGGGCTAACACTGTGCAGGAGCACTAGGACAGCTAAAGGCACAGGAAAGACAGGCATTAAGGGGATGCATGATGGTGATTGCTAGATTTTTATATGCAATGTTGGGCGCTTTGTTTTTTAAAATTGGTTTGGAATGATAGTTTTGGTGCGCCTATTATGGCCAAGAGGAGGCTGTACTGGTCAGGAACAGCAAGGTGAATGGGGAACTGGGGTTCCATTCACTTGTAGTGGAGCCAATCATAGACACCCCATTCAGGAAGGGGGTGTGCTTGTTATCTCCTCGCTTCCTCCTCCTCCTCAGCTTCACACTGTGTACCTGGTGACGAGGACTGTGCCCTCATTGATGGCAAGATTGCACAGAATGCAGCAAGTTGTGACAAATCAAGGCCCGAGATCTTTGAGTACTGCAAGGCTCCTCCAAAGCAGTCCAGGCAGTCGAGGCACAGCTTAAGAACCCCAATTGTCTTCTCACTGACACTTTGTATGGCCCCTTGGCTCTCACTCACTATACACAAGCCGACTCTTGAGCAGGTGGTCAGCATCACCCAGTAACCATTCTTTGATCTCTTGTGGTGGCTCAGATATTGATGGTACAATGGGCTGGCAGAGAATTAGAGCACCGTGACTGTTGCCAGGATACCAGTCTGTAATGAGAAATACATTTTTCAGTATCAAAAGCATTGTGATAGCCAAAGTTGAGGTGCGCTGAAAGGCTTTGTCCTGCCCTATAATGCTATAACTATTATGAGCATGTTGATGACCCATACTTGTGTCAAGTGTGTTGCGATTGCACTATACCTTCAAAGTATAATTCTAGTGCTCCCCTGGGTTGGTGGTAGAGACAACAAACTTGAAGTTGAAGTTGAGGAGAACTTTTCTCTCTCGGAGGGTCTTGAGTCTTTGGAGCTCTCTTCCTCAAAAGGCGGTGGAAGCTGAGCCTTTGAATATTTTTAAAGCAGAGTTGGATAGATACTTGATTAGCAAGGGGCTGAAAGGTTATCAGGGGTAGGCAGGAATGTGGAGCTGAGGTTTCAATCAGATCAGCCATGATCTTATTGAATGGTGGAGCAGGCTCGAGGGGCCGAATGGCCTTCTCCTGCTCCTATTTCTTGTGTTCTTGTATGGTGGCAGTAATTTGATAAAGGACTTTATATCCAATGTAACTTCCAGTTAGATTGCATTAGTACAACCTGAGCTGGAAATCATTGGAAAGTTTATAACATTATTTCCAAAACTATTTTTAATAAAATAATTGCTTTAATAATTTTAACTATTATTATGAATTATTAACTATTATTATGCTTGGAAAGGAGAACTTTGAGAGGCTATGGGGAAAGAGCAGGAGAGTGACCCTAATTGGACAGCTCTTTCAAGGCACCAGAATAGGGCAGAATGGCCTCCTTCTGCACTGCTTGATTCAGTAACAATGATCCTGCTTCTTCTCTCATTATGCAAAAATGCCTTTCATGGCTTGATCCAGAAAATGCATGAAGCATTAGCAGAAAAGTAAAAAAAAGACAAACAAAACAAAAAATCCTAAATGCCAACCCCAGTGAGAAACATAGCTGGGGCCCATTTTCAGCTGGTGCTGGGCGGGAATGATAACCACGCGGTAGATCCAGCGTTCCAGCTCGTGCGAATCCTATCAGAAAAAAAGTGGCACTGCCCAGCTGACAATACCACCACCAACAGAGCAGAGCCATTGCTTCCAGGAAGGTTGGGTTACTGAAAAAGCCCCCTTGGTTTTCTTAGACACACGTGGGGCAGAATCTTCTGGCTGACACGCGGCAGGATGAGGTATGATATCGGAATTTAAAAATTGCTATAAAGTTTTTGTGTATGAAATACATGGTTCCATCTCATGTGACATTTTCACATGAGGTTGGGGGGGGGGACATGTTAATGATTTTTTTTTATTTTTCTGGTTTTAAAGTTTCACAGGGTTTCAACGATCTCCCTGAGGAGGCGCTTCACCTCAGGGATTTGTGCACTCTTTTTGTGCGCATGGGCCAAAGGGCTCACTCTGGCAGTTGGGGAATCCCCCCCCCACCCCCACTCCCCCGCCCTCACAGGAAGTGCAGAGCGCTTCCCGTTGGGTGACATGGGCCTTAATTGGCCCGCCCCCTTAAAATGGGGGGGGGGGGGGCCCGTTTCGGTGGCGGTGATTGGCTGCCCGCCCGTCAAGGGCAAAATTCTGCCCGTGGTGTTTCAAAGAAGTTCAGAAGCGTTCGCTTTCACAAAGACACGATGCAATTCTTTCTGGCCACCTTGCTTTTTTTTTTGCCTGGCTTGTCAGTTTTGCTGCATCTTTTGCTAATAGCGATGTTGGAAGATGTGGTTTTTTTTTTCTATATTGCTCCTTGGGTCTGCCTTTAGCAATAGCTGCAAGAAGATATGTTAGCAGGGCGAAGGTGGGAGAAAAGCATGCTGAGGAAAGTTTGCAAATCCCTGTTTTAAGAGGTTAAGCCCATGGTGATAAACCACAAAAGGGGGCAGTGCAGCTTTCAACATGCGTCTCTTTAAAGAACAGAACAAGGCTCGGCTAGCCAACATGGGATCAGCTGGTCTCCAATCTGATCGGTAATCTGTTTGCAGAATAATCCATTCTCTGCCGGGTTCCCAGCATTTATTTTGTGCTTTTTTTTTTATCCAATAACTCTTGTTATTTGTGCTTCGTTTTTCGTTTGTTTAGGAGTACAAGCCATGTAACTCAGGCAAATGAATGAAAATACGAGCATGACTACAGCAGTCCACACACAGGTTTTCACTCTCTCTGTATTGCTGAATCATTGTCAGACTTTTCTTGCAGATGAAAACTTTTTTCCTGTGCTTTCTGCTTTCTATATTCCCAGATAGCTAACAAAATCTCTTATTAGCAAGCGGGTTTCATTGCACTCAAGCTTCGCTTTTTGTTTTGTGGAATACTGTACATATCTTGATGCTAATTGAAGGCTGGGATGAATGGTGATTATTGACTGAGAGATATTAAAGTGACTGAAAGTGTATTAAAAGGCAGATGCCATTATTTCACATGTGAGGGTACTGTCTAAAGAATTTGAGAATCAATAGACCATTCTCGAATACTGTAAACAGCAGTCTTTGTAGATAAGTTAGATAAAGCCTGGTCACCCTCCAACTATAGAATGCTCACCATCTGAGCCTCTTCTACCAATTTCATTCCACTAAGTGAGGCTCTATGGTGCAAGTGTAACCGTGCAAAATTTACACTAATCATGTGAGATGAGGGGAATTTTTTTTTTCAAACGATGTGTTGTTCTGATCTGGAAGGCACTGTATGAAGGGTGGTGGATTCAACAGTAACTTTCTAAAAGGAATTGGATGCCTATTTGACAAGGAAACATTTGAAGGGCTGTGGGAGAGAGAGGCAAGGGATTAGGTCTAATTGAGTAGATCTTTCAAAGAGATACGGGTTAGGCCAAAGATACAAGGGGCAGGACTTTCCAGCCCCACCCACGGCAGGTGGGACAGGGAAATCCTGCCCATGGACTCAGGTCGTAGATCAGCCTGGATCTCATTGAATGGCAGAAGGGATTCGAAGGGTCAGATAGCCCCTTCCTATCCCTTTGTTCCTTTATTACTATGCTTCTATATGGGCCAAATCTCCTCCTCCTATGCTGTATCACTCTATAGATTGTTAACAAACTATAACACTGAAAGAGTATCACAGGTTTATAATGTGTTTGTAATTTTTTTTTGTCTGCTATTTTAATGGAAATACTAATCCACTCAACTAAAAAGGTTCATTTATCACTTAAAACAGCAGAGGAAGGGGCAAAGGAGGAGTAAGAGGAGGCCATTCAGCCCCTTGAGTCTGTTCTGCCTTTTGATTAGATCATGGCTGATCTGTACTTAACTCCAAATACCTGCATTGCTTCCCCAATCCTTAATACCCTTTCCCAATAAAAATTGATCGATCTCAATATTGATATTTTCAATTGACCCCCAGCCTCAAAAGTTTATCTCAGGGAGAGAGTCCAGTTTTCCACTAATCTTTGTGAGAAGAAATTTCATACTGATGCACTAAGTATTTATCACATCTGCATGCAATTCCTGTTCAGTTCAGCTCTTCATCAATATCCATGCCGAATACTATTGTTCATTGCAGAACAAAAATGAAAATTATTTTCTGAGATGTGACTTCTCATCAGCTAGCCCAAAGGCACAATAAATCTAGCTGTCCTTCTGTTTGTCTATCTGTTGCGTATCTCCTTTGAAAGAAATCAAAGGCATTGCTTGAAGAACCTTCCTACCTATAAGAAAATAGCCTCCACTCGTGACTGCTAATTTGCCTTCAGAAATAGTCCGAAATGAGTGACGCCAGTGGGTAAGTGACTATTTTTACCTCACAATTGTTTCTCTCTTCTCCATGACAGCCTTGCCTAATTGCTAGACTGAGATACCATGAGCACTAGTACCTCCAGTACCTCCTAGTGCCTCAACATTGTATTATATGCACTTGTCAGCTTTTACAATGATTGTCAGTGGGGCTATCTCCCCATTAGGGGCTATCACAGCCAAGCTTCGCCATATGCCCAGCAGAAGGTTGATGTCCTTTAGCAGTTTCATGGTGTAATTCTAGTGGGTTAAGGGTGGTGGATAATCCATCTACATTCTTGATCCTATCATAAGTGATATCTATCACTGACAAAGCTAATGGTTGCCCATCCTTAATTGCCCTTGAACTGGGTGGCTTGCTGGGCCATTTTAGAGGGCAGTTGAGAGGCAACCACATTGCTATGGATTTGGAGTCATGTGTCGGTCAGACCAGGTAAGGATGGTAGATTTCCTTTCCTGAAAGACAGCAATCGTGCCATGTTTGCCAATTGCAGATTTTGTTATTTGAGTTTAAATTCCACCAACTACCGTGGTGGGATTTGAACTCATGTCCCCAGAGCATTAGAGGCTGGGTCTCTGGATTACTAGTCTAGCAACATTACCATTATGCAACCATCTCCCCTCCTTATACTTATGGAGGGACCAGATGAGATGCAGGGCTGAAAGATGACCATTAGTTGATGTTCTGAAAGCAGTATTGAACTGATTCTCAATAATTATCCTGGACTTCGCAGGTGGTGTTATTTTATTTATTTGCAATGTGTCACTGCCAGAGTTATAGAAACGTGGATTGGAAATTTGAGGGATTCTTTCCTTCTGACAGATCACATGATCAGCTCAATTCTGCCTTTAATCAAATACTCAGAGGTAATAATGTAATGAGTCCCAAGATGGGCAAATAGATTAGACTTTCCCCCCCCCACAAACGACTTTCTTTTATATTTCATTTGTTTGGCATCTGTTTGTGAGACAGTGAAATATGACAAAGGCTGTGATTCCAAGACTAGGCCCGATTTTAACATTCTTTACAACGTAAGTGAGGAATACTCAATGGGCAGAATTTCGCCCCAGTCAGGCAGGCATAGTAGGGGCGGGCAGCCTGGGAGCCGATTGAGGCTGGAAGGTGATTTCATGCTGACAGGCCAATTAAGGACCGTCTAGCGTCAAATGCCAGCAGCAGCGTTCAGCGCTGTCCGATAAGGCGGGGGGAAGAGGGCGAGCGGGGTGGGCGCAAACTTCACACATGAGCGCAACTGAGCGCTTGAGAATCTCCCTGAGGCACAAAGCTGCCTCAGGGAGACGAGGAGTTATATAAAAATAAAACTGTAATGAAACATGTCCCGTCATGTGACTCTGTCACATGAGCAGGGACATGTTATTAATTAAGTTTTAACATTTTTATTTTATTTTTATTTGCTTCAGGAAACCCGTTGGATGAGGTTTCATAAAAAGTGCAAAGGCCGCGTGTCCTTCTCCCTGCCCGCCAGCCATAAAGTTGGACGGACAGCGAAAAATTCAACTTACTTGATAATTTAATGGCCTTAATTGGCCTTTTAATTGTCAGCGCATGCGCTGCTGACTCTGGCGCAAACAAAATATCACGTGACTGTATGTTAACGTCGGGATGCTCGCCTGAAGTCAATACGTGTCATTTTACGCTCAAGCAGGTCAGGCGCTCTACTGCCTGCTGAGCTAAAAATTTTACCCAATAGGTATTTTGCAACAAACATGAGGGTGGAGACCTATTAATATAAACATGGCGAAATGAATTGGATAAAGTATGCAGTGTATGAATTGATAAGGTTTTGCGTGACAGTCTATATCAGAGTAAGGCAAACAAACCGGAACCGAGTAGGCACTTTTATTGCAGTCATTGCTGGCCCTTCATTCAATAGCAGAAAATTGCCCTTTGAGGAGTTTGTCAATGCAACCATCTCAACCCCGAAGCCCCTGTTTCACAGACTAGCACAGGATATTGTAGGGCACGCGCAGCTTCTGTTTGATGAAGGAGCCTAAATTCACCACACTCCTTTAGAAGCATTTGTGAGCTGGCTATGATGTGTCCTGGACATCAGCGTTGGTGCATTTGGCATTGCACAGTGCAGCTCAAAACTTCAATAACCCCAGAGTCAAGAGGTTTTCTTTGAAGCACTCGTGCAATCAAATTTTAAAAAGCAGAAAGAAATACATTGTTTAAGGAATTCAGCATTGGTGATAAATGTTGGCCAAAGTGTATTACTAGCTTCAGATATGCATCTGAATGAATTTCCATCACATTTAATGGAGAAGAGATTATGGACAGAGCCTGCAGCATTGTATGTCCTTTAATTGCCATTTACATACTAGAAGAATCATTAATTTCTAATTCACCTATTATTCACACAGCCTACTGTGTTTTATCAATGTCTGGTAGGGGCAGAGAAATGGATTCATTTTTAAACCAGCTTTCTCTCGCCTGGCTCAATGTTTCTTTCATGCCTTTTGACCCTGGTGCCAATAGTATCAGCGTAAGCCAAGGCAGCTCAGAGCTCCCTATTTAGATATGATTTATGATGGCACATTAACCCTTCACTGACCTAGAAATGCCTTTTATTAAAACGGTTTGACACAGCAAAAAATCAAAAGTCCTTTTTTATTGAAAATGCTATTGTCCGCATCATGGGTTTCACAAATGTGACATGGTAGTTACACCGCCCATTCCTTTCAAATATCGAACACATTATTGAAAAAAACTAATAGACAAAATGCTTCATCATTTATGTCTGAGTGCCCAGCAAATAGGTTTAGGGAACACATCCCTCTTGAATGCTCTGGACCACGCAGTGAACAACTGTGAGGTTTGACAGCAGATCTTTGAGGTGGAAATTTGAGTCCCTTGATCGATGCATTTTAGAATGTATGGTTTTAAATAAGGTACCTGAGCAGGGGGTTACTGGGTCGCTGAGAAAAAGAAAGTTATCTCTCCTCCATCCAAGATTCCCTTTTAAAAGTCAGCCATCGAAGATTACCATAAAGATTTAAATCCTTCTAATTGTTTCAGCATTTCTGGGTATTTCTTTGGAGGTTCAAAGGGAGATTGTCTTCCTGGGTGAAGTATTTGGCAAGTATTTCTTTCCAGCAAATATTTGCCAAACAATGTGCAAAGTTGCACTGTGCCAATGTTTCACCAAAAAAAAAATGGTTTTGCTCATTTGTAATATTATTGTAATGAAAATGATATGTGGCTTTTTCAACTCCTCCTCCTAGGGCAAAAACAGAGTCTGTTTAAAGATTGACACCCGGTGGCATTGAGGGAAGCAGCTCACGGTTGATAAGGTATGTTTTGAAAAGAGGAAGCTCAGTATGGCTTCACTGAAGTCGCACAATTATGAAGGAGATTGACAAAGATGGCATGAGGATGGGGTCAGATAGCAGGCAGACGTAGTAATTAAATGAGTAGATAGTAAGGAAGGAAAACAGGCGGATTGTCTTCATCCAAAGGACAACTTGGATTAAATTAGTCGGGGATTCTATTAATACTGGAAATATAAATGGGCTCAGAAGCAATTCGATGTGCTGGAGTAGGAAGAGATTGGGGGACACAGTGAGAAGGTGCACACGCGAGATTTCAATCTCTCAAAAAGAGTCAGTCATGTTGATCTTGATGGCCTTTTCTATGTTCTTATCCTGCAGGCAGTTCTTTGCTAGTAGGCCAATTGGAACTGGAGTATACTCACCACCGTTACATTAGAGAGTAATTAGACATCCCCCTTCAATCTTATCATTCAAGAATTACTGGATCAGTGTACTGACAGGATGATAGTACATGGCTCTGCATGATCTGTCCTCTGTTCCTAATGTTAAGGTCATGGGTTTGGAGGTAGCCTTACTCAATGTCATGCCTTTTATTTCTTCATGGTACTGACTCTCGTGGTGTACATAAGAAGCCCGTGCTCTCAATGCTTTGGGACAAGCACACAGGATGATTAATGATTGTGATTGAAGTGCTTCAAATATATCAATCATTGTTCAACAGTTGATTATAGGGAAACTTTGTAGTTGGTGTGTATTACCCTGCAGAAGATTCCATAAGCTAACAGAACAAATGAAGTTTATAATAGTTAGGTATAAAAATGGCTGGTGTTAAAAATCAGGATATGCTCCCTATTTTTATCGATTGATTGATAGGTATAGGATTAGCAATGACTGCTGGTGGCATAAGCAAACAAATGCTTAACACATTGGTATAATATTCTTCTGCCTGCTTTTTTGGGTCCAATTTTAACTCTATATAAATGAATGGGTTTTGAGTAAGCTAAAATTGACATATAAAATTGGTTAAAACATCATTAAATTGGTGCACAAACATAATATAAATGCTTCACGCATTTTTCCTGTAATAATCCCTAACAGTAACTTCCAGGGAATACCCTTGTGCCAAATATCAGCATAGTTTGTTTTTCAATACCTATTGTTTATTGAATTTACATGGTACAGAAGTGGAAAATATGAAAGGTATATTGGATTTCGAATAGTAAATGAACTCAGTGAGAGAATTTTTAGATCAGCAGGGAGGCGCGTGCCTGACCCAACCGAACATAAAATGACGGCCGATGACGTTGGGTGAGCCTCCCGGCGTGCGCGATATTTAGATCGGCGGGCGCCCGCCAGAATCAGCAGTGCGGCCCGTAGACAATTAAAAGGCCTATTAAGGCCATTAAAGAGGAAATTGAAATAAATATTTCACTGCCCGTCCAACCTTACAATCGGCGGGGCTGGCGAAAAGGCCAAGCGGCCTTTGCATTTTTTAGGGAACCCCCATCCACGGGCGGGATGAGGTCTCCAACAGCGAATAAAAACAAAGTAAACATTTTAAAATTGAATTAGTAACATGTCCCTGTTCATGTGACAGAGTCGCATGAGGGGACATGTTTCATAACATTTTTAAAAGCTTTATTGTTTATTTTTGAAGAATGTTCATCGCCCCGAGGCAGCTCGGTGCCTCAGGGCGCTGTTCCAGCATGCAACGGTGCGCGTGCATGAAGTTCGCACTCGCACTCCGCCCACACAGTCAGTGCTGAGCGCTGCCATTTGTGTTTCACAATGGGCGGGCCTTAATTGGCCCGCCAGCATGAAATCGTGGTCCGGCCCCGATCGTGGGCGGCACTCGGCTTCCTGACCACCTCCGCCCGCCCCCACTGAGCCCACTCGATGAGGGAGAGATCCTTCCCAGTATTTCTATTTCTATTAAGTCCCTGGCACAGCACTGGGATTCCCCAAACCATAGTGATAAATGACATGCTCTGTGAATATGACAATGGTGGATGAACCTCCTTAATCTCTCTACAGCTTTTAACAGCTTTTTAAGGGGGATGGTGGCATAATGGTAATGTCACTGGGCTAGTAATCCAGAGACCCAGGTGAATTCCCTGCAGAAATGGGCTCAAAACCCAACATGGCATTTGGTGGAAGCTTAATTCCATAACATAAAAGAAAATTTGGAATTGAAAAGCTGATCTCAGTAATGGTAGGCCATGAAACCATCATTGATTGTTGTAAAAGCCCACTTGGTTCATTTAGGGAAGGAAATCTGAGGTCCTTACCAGGTCTGGCCTACACGTGACTTCAGACCCACAGCAATGTGGTTGACTCTTAGTTGCCCTCTGAAATGGCTGAGCAAGGGCATTCAAGGGCAATTAGGGATGGGCAACAAATGCTGACCTTGCCAGTGATGCCCACATCTCATGAAAGAATAAAGAAAAAAAAATGGTCTACTACACCATCTTCTCCTGTTGCTCAGCTCAGTGGGACTGTCCTCACTCTTACCTACTTGACTAAAGTCTAAACATCCTCTGTACTGACACCCCTTGCTGCCACTATACCGTTACCTGCAGAGTCCTGCGAGGATTATCATTGGCCCTTCCCTCTTCCTTATCTACATGCTAGCCCTTAGAGATATCATCTGGAAGCAGGGTGTCAGCTTCCTGTCCAGCACCTCTCTCAGCTCACCACTGCCTCTGTGTAGTCACATTGGCTTGGCTTCAATGCTCTGCAATTTCCTCTACCATCCTATTTGTCTCCAAACTGAGCTTCCAGACCCAGATGCCCTCCATGACAAAGATTGGCCAATTAGACCTCAGTAACATTGCTGGTCTTTGCTCTGAGCTCAACCAATCATCTGGTGTAATCCTCATCAAGATGTTTGTCTCCTCTAGGCTGAACTATACTCCTGTGTTCTCAGACACCAATCTTTCATCTTCCAGCCTCCAATAAACTTCAGCTTGTCCACGTCTCTTCTGCTTTTAACAGAAATGAGTTCTGAGTCTGTTCGAAAGCTTGAGCTACAACAATCTAAAGATACTTACATGCATTTTCTATTGGAATATTAACTTCAACTTTGAATTGTAACATGTGAAGGTGGTGGATTAGACCACAGTAGCTCATTACAGATTTTGAATGTTAATAATGCAGATCAGAAATGGGATTTACATGTACTTACTACCCACTCCAAATCATGTAATTCATTTTTCATCTGTATAAGTTGCTGAAACCATATTGCAGTAGTTGGTTCTCTAACAGTCTGACTTCTTGCGCAGTCTGGGTATAAGAGAGGTCAATGACTGGTTAATTTTGAATTAATGAAATTGACCAGAAATTGACAAGTGGATTCTTTGAAAAGTGATTGTGCAGCTTTAAGTATACAGTGCAGTGGTATCATTTCCTTTGTATGCTCAACGCACACTTAGCCTAATTGCAGGTTTTGGTGACATTCTACATGTGATACAGACAACACAATAAAGGATGAAATGATTTGGAAAATACAGAACGATTTTACCCAGTACCCAAAGGTTGAAGAGTCTCGTAATATTTTTCACATCGTTTTGTTCGCAATTTTCCCCTTCGCCACCTTAAGTTGTCCTCAGAACATATCCCCTTTCCTGTGGGGAAGCATCTGGGTCCTCTTACCCCCAATAACAGTTAAGGTAAGACCAGGGAGGAGTTGCAGTCAAGGATAAGGTTCGGGTCAAATGGCCCTCTCCTTCGGGCCAGATATTTTTTTATGTCAACAGTTTGCAAAAGGAGATTTGAATGCCCATTCCTCTCTCCAGACATTTTGAGTGTTGCTATCCTTGGGATGCTTTGTCACCTGTTCCAGTGCGAGACTGACAGAAGTAGGCCATTACACAAAATTAAATTGCTCTTGTGTGCAAAACCGGCCCAGTCATGAATGAGTTAATGCAAAATGGATCCACTTAAATGCATACACTGTGTTTTTGTTTTGAGCTAGAGCAATCAATATTGCATTTATATAGTGCCTTCAATACAGTAAAATATGCCAAGGTGCTTTGCAGGAGTGTTATTAAACATAAGTTAACACCAAGTCACAGAAGTAGGTATTCAGACAGATGGTCAAAGAGGGTGGTTTATAAGGAGTATACTAGAGGAGAGTGAGGTAGAGAGGCAAAGAGGTTCAGGGAGGAAATTCCAGAGTATTGGGTTCAGGCAACTCAGGCAAAGACATCAATGGTGGAGTGAGAAGTGACCAGAATTGGAGGAGTGCACAGATCTCAAAGGCATATAGGGCTGGAGGACATTACAGAGATAGGGAGGAAAGGTGAAGCCATTGAGTTATTTGAAATCAAGGCATAAGAATTTTAAAATTGTGGCATTGCCAAACGTTGATTCAATGTAAGGTCAGCAAACACATGAAGGTTGAACAGGATTTGGTTAGGACACAAGACATCAGAGTCTTGGATAAGCTTGAAGATTAATTGGGTTTTACTGAACAACCTGTGCTTATCAAAACGATTGGAAATCAGCCTTGAAAACCAGTCTGCTGGGTTAAAAACCAGATGACAAGACATCTTATTTTTCTCTTCCAACCTCATAACACAATCTATCTGTATAACAATCCAATGGAACACTGGACAATGTAGGATCAGCTCGATATTATAGAAAAATTGATTTTGAATTTGAATAATATTCAGCTTTCAGGTGCTACATGAACTCCCAAGGCTTCAAAGTGGACGGCAAAATGTTCATGCACACTTCCAACTTCCATTTCCTACTGTCCGTCACAGAATCCCACTTGCATTTCACCATGATCCTGGGCTTCCTGTTTCCTCAATGGATCTGTAATACAAGCTTCCTCAAATATTGCTACTGCTCCACTCCTCCCTACCTCTGCAATTCTCTCCAGCCCTGCGACCCTGCAAGGAGACTTGTCTCTTCCAACCCTAGACTGCTTGTATGTCCTCCACCTCTATCACTAATAGCTGATCCTTCAGCCACCTTGTTTCATTTCTGCCATTCTCTCCCAACCTTCAAAAGTTTCCTTGAAAGCTACTTGTTTAACAACATCTTCAGTCTAACCTACTACCAGTTGCAAAGCCCAGTCGAGAAGTTATTTAGCTATTTGGTATATTTTGCTACATTTAAAGGTGCTATATAAATGTAAATTGTCCTTATTCAATATCATTACAGAGAGAGAGAAACAGAAAGTTTGTAGCCTTTCTGCCTAGCTCCTCTCTCCCCTTCCTTCTCTCTCCCTCTCCCACCTCTCTCGCTCCTTCTTTCCCTCTCTTTCTCCATCAGCACCTTTCTTCTCTCTCTGGATTGAATCAGTAATATTGTGCCCCTCTGGATTTTTCTTCCTTTGTTTCTGAAAACTGAAAATACATTCATCTGAAATTGGGTTGCCAACCCTCCAGAAACATCCTCGATACTCCAACAACAGCAGCCTAACCTCCAGCCTAATGCAACAAGAAACCTGAGAAAAAAAAATCATAGGGGCCATGAAAAAGGTTGTGCCTTTTTGTACAATTATTTTTCGATACTTTTCTTTGTTAGTTATAAAGATACTGGGAATAAGGTAAAAAGGCTGTTTGGCTGGAGCAGGACAATTGGGGCACATGAGGTTATATGGTGAAAGTTGTAGGAATGCACCAAGCAGAGTAGGCTACACAAACCAGTAAGCTCTTCCAACTCACTTTATCCTCATTATATTGAAAACCAGGCTCATTACATGCCATCCCGCACTAGTTTATTCTTTCACAGGACCATGTAACTGCGGGATCCTTAACTCCCTCAGTTTTTCCTTCACCCTACACCCTTCAGGCTTTACTACCCAGTTAATTTCTGATTTACCCCGTTGCTTTTCACCCTGGTGATGTGCTGAATGATTGGGCTTTTAATCTGACCCCTCGGCAGAAACAAAAAGTGTTGGGGAAAGCCGGAAAAATTCGGTCATTCTGAAGGTAGGAGCAAAAAACTTCGCATGTGATGAGTTACAATTTTTATAAAATATTTTTATGGGATATTCACATATTTATATATCCAGTGCAGGGAAATTTCATATTCTCTGTTGTGTAGAGATCAGTCGAGGCAAAACAAACATCACAGGTTGGAAGCTCTCTTTCATTTTCATTTTCAAATGGGAAGTTATGTTGTAATTGAACTGCATTCATAAATTGCTCTCGAAAAACATGCCGTTTACCACAGTAACGACTTATAAATGGAAGCCAACCATAAGTCAATCTTGTTTTTATTTCTTATTATTATTGATCGAAGAGATAAATAGACATACAATGGTCTACTTCATCTCTGTGGTTAGTACATGTATAGAAAAGTATAACACTCCAGTGAGTACTTATTAAGTTCAGTATTTCATACTGAGCATGCAGTGGTGGGAGACAAGCCAGGCCTGGACAGAAGAGAATACTGCAATGAACACACATTTTATTGGAAGATTACATTGTATTATGTTATGTAGAGTATACAGCATAAAAGCAGAACATTTGGCCCGATCAGTTCACGTTTAGGCTCCACACAAGCCTCGTCCCACCCCTCTCCATCTAACCCTCGCCAGCAAAGTGCTGAAAAGGGAGACAGGTTGCTGAGGCTTTTCATCTTGCACTCATCAGACCAAATGCAAGAATGCCAAATTTCAAACAATCACAACAATTCATACAACAGGAGAGAAGAGCACTGATTGGGTGGCAAGTCAACACAGATTGGCTGAGGTGTTGCTGTGGAGAAACAACAACTCCCTAAACTCCCAGGTAATTCATAAAGAAACAAGGCTTGAACACATTACTCTTGTTGCAGATAATGAGCTATTGCATATAAATGTATGTTGCCTCTAACAAATGTAAATGAGCCGTGATAGAAGTTCATTGATTATCTTAAATTGGTTGTTAGTGTTGCTGTTAGTGCACTCAGGATTGTTCAGCAAGTGCTGCCCAATTGCAGAATCCTATCTAATATGATATGAATGTTTTGCTTTGAGTTTTGCAAATGTGGAAGTTTGGAAGTAACATTCATACCACTCTCTGGGTAAGAGGATTCTCCTGAATTCCCTAATTAATGTATTAGTGATTATCTTACATTTATGGCTGCTATAGTTTTAGTATCTCATCACAAGTGGATAAATCTTTTTTATTTAATTTATTCTTAAGATGTGAGCATCACTGGCAAGGCCAGCATTTATTGTCCTCATTGTCCTTGAGAAGTTGGTGGTGAGCTGCTTTCTTGCACCACCACAGTCCATGTGGTGTAGGTACACCCACAGTGCTGTTAGGGAGAGAGTTCCAGGATTTTGACTCAATGACAGTGAAGGAACAGCGATATAGTTCCAAGTCAGGATGGTGAGTGGCTTTGAGAGGGACTTGCAATTCATGGTGTTCCCATGCGCCTGCTGCCCTTGTTCTTCTAGGTGGTAGAGGTCACAGGTTTGGAAGGTGCTGCCGAAGGAGACTAGGCGAGTTGCTGCAGTGCATCTTGTAGATGGTACACACTGCTACTACAGTGCCTGGTGGTGGAGAGAGTGAATGTTTAAGGTGGTGAATGAAGTGCCAATCAAATGGGCTACTTTCTCTTGGATGATGTTGGGCTTTGAGTATTGTTGGAGTTTTGTTGATGGAGCATTCCATCACACTCCTGACTTCTGTCTATTTCTCTACATCTGTCCTACCAAAACTTTACATAATTTTAAAGGCCTCCATCAGGTCATTCTTTGACCTTTTTTCCAGAGGAAAAGGTTTCAGCCCATTCAATCTCTATAGAGAGAGTTTTAAAGGATATCACCTGCCCAAAGTTACATATTGATCAGCTTTAATTATTTTCCACCCAGTACTAGCTTTGAACGTTGATAGAAGAAGAAGAATATTCTTTTTGAGGATGATAACATCTGGGACATAACAAATGGATTCCATCACTTATCCTCACTTAGGAAATTGCTGAGTTCACTGTCATGGCCACTGGAGACTCCTTCCTGCTGGTTGTGACAAATTGAAACAGTTTATTATTTTATACCTGTCAAGACTAGTAGAGAAACACACTTTTTATCTTGCACAATTCGAGTTCATTTTTGTGTGCTACCCCCTTTGAAGAATTCTCAAAAGACATTTGCGTTCTGTTTAAAGAGTTTTTGGAAATTCATTTGATGCAATACAATGATGTGTTCAAGAGGTCTTGCAGCAGTTTATTCACTGTCTGATGCAAAGCCACTCCACAAAGACCAGAGATCCCATGTTTTGATCAGGTATGAATGGCGGAGCATGTTCAAGGGGCTGAGTGGCCAGTTCCTATGGACTCCAGGCTGTGCTGGACTCCAGCTAGGGTAACAGTTGAACATTGCAGTTGGTGTCAGCTGCCCTGGACCAGGGGCAAAGGTAAAATCAACCAGAGATATTAATCCTTTCAACTATCCAGTGACTGCTGTTGATGGTGAATGAGGGCAGGTCTTTCTCCTTACACTTTTATAGACTGTCACCCAACAATATGAAAAAGTGCCCCTAGATATTAATGGTTGAGATTCCACTGGGCAATATCAAGTGGACCCTGATGAAAGAGGAGGAAAACAAATAACCAAAAGTCAGCATAATGATATGCTACCTTATCACGTCCTCGGTATGTCACAGATGCTTCACAGCCATTATATAATTTTGGAAGTGCAGTAGTGGTTGTTATGTAGCTAATGGCAACTATCAAATATACATAGCCAACAATAAGGAGATGAATAGTCATTTAATCTGTAGCAGTAGATCTGCCACAAATGGAACAGGCCTAGAAAACAAAATGGCAAATTACTGAGTCACAGTAACAATATTTGAGTTTAAATAGACAGTTTATGCTCAGTGAGTGTGAGTCTATTTTGCAAGCAGCCACATTATTTTACAGAGATTCCATTAGGGTCTGGTGTTTATAGTGTTGCATTACAGTGCAGCGCTCAAGGATTTTTTTTTTCTCAAGGCAAGGTGAGAATGTGGACGGAAAGTTCCTGTAATAAATACTTGATTTGATAGCTCCACTGTAACAATCTCTACCAGGTTTTATTGCTGAACTTAATTTTTGTGGCACGGCACCTCCTGTGCAGAAGGGTTTGACCACAAATGCTTTTTGATGAGCAAGGAAATCGCTCCGCCCTACAGAGCTCAAGGCGAGCTAATGTCTAAGTTCAGCTGGGTTTTAAAGAGGCAGTGTTGTCCGAGAAGAAAGGGGCTTGGCAAATCTCTTTATTGTTTTCAAATGCACAATGATGCAAACTTCATTGACAAATGTCATTCTGTAATATGATGTTGCCATGGTGTTACACTTCCTTGGCACAATACGTTCCTATACAATTCCCTTGTCTGTTGTTTTACGCAAAACCCGCATATTTTCTATTTTGGTTTCATCTGGCCTTCCTTCATCCCTTGAGTAAAAATATGCTTCATGAAGACCGTGCACCCTTTAAATGTCACTAATTTCACAGAAGTACTCATTACTGTATTTTTGACTGACTTCAACTGCCTAATAAAGAGGTCAAGATTAAGTCACTGCAGTCATTCACGGTGGTAAGTAGTCAAAAAATAGAACTGCCTCAAGTTAATTTGATGCGTCAGTATTTCAATGGAAAGGGTTGCCTTGTTGATTGTGTTTAACTGTTAAGATGCAAGCATCATGTGATATAATGTATTAAAATGTTTGTCACAGGTCTTGGATTGTTTTATTAAACAAAAAGAAAAAAATATAGGGTTTTTGTCAATATGAGAGATCCCACTATGACCAGATAGTGAAAATGGTAACACTGCATCAACTTCTTGAGCATAAAGAGAATTTTGATACTAAACACTTTCAGAGAAAAAGACAAGGGCTATAATCTAACCTGGAAGCTTGTTGCATCCCTGACCTCTAACTCTCCCAATTCTTCATGTTAGTGCTAAGGTAGTAACAGCAGATGCAAAATGCATCAACTCTCTATAGTAACTCGGTGGAACTTGTGGGAGGTGACAGTTATCTTGGGTTATATTCTTTGAATTGTCCCTGAACTCTTCAGATGTCTCACATGCTGTTTTAAGACACTTATGATCAAGGTACGAATGACTACAATTCTGGTGCCTATGTGAGCTTCATTGTACCTGTGTGCTTCCTGCATCCATGGCTGCCACAACGGTTTCATTATCCATCCAATCTGCTTTCACCTTCAAATTAGCTTGGCATTGATGATTGGTGAAAAATGAAGGCAATGTGACTGTAGTCTAGGGAGAGATCCCGAAACAGTATTGACTATTAGCTATATACTGGTAGCTCAAACCATTTTCTGTTCCTGTAGGCCAGTGTATTGTGCCTAGGGATTTGGACTCAACATAGATTTGGACTAAACCTAGGGGTTTGGATGAATGAAAACAGAGTGTGCTGGAAAAGCTCAACTGGCCTGGCACAATCTGTAGAGAGAGAGACAAAGTTAATGTTCCAAGTCCAATATGACTCTTCTTCAGAAATCCAAAGTCAGACCCGAAGAAAAGTCATATTGGACTCGAAACATTAATTCTGTCTCTCTCTCTCTACAGATGCTGCCAAACTAGCTGAGTTTTCCCAGCACTCTCTGCTTCAGGAATGTGAAACTTAAGTTATGAAGATAGGTTGGATAGGTTGGGACTGTTCTCCTTGGAGAGAAGAAAACTAAGAGGGGATTAAATGGAAGTGTTCAAAATCATGAGAGGGCTGGACAGAGTAGATGAGAAGAAACTTGTCAAGGAATCAAGAGCGAGTGGGCACAGATTTAGCGATTGCAAAAGAAGCAAATGTGATGTGAGAAAAAGCTTTTTCACACAACGAGTGGTTTGAGTCTGGGAAGTGTAGTGGAAGCAGGTTCATTCGAGGCATTCAAGAGGGCATCAGATGATTATCTGAACAGAAACGATGTGCAAGGGTACAGGGGAAAAAGCAGGAGAATGGCAGTAAGTCATGATGCTCATTTGGAGAGCTGGTGCATGCACGATGGGCTGAATGGCCTCCTTCTATGCTGTAACAGTTCTGTGATTCTAATATATATCACCAATTGCCCTCTGTACTGTTGGAAACCTAGCAGGCTGGTGACATCGGGGAGCTGTGTATGTGATTGTTGTTGTTCTGTAGGGAAGGAAATGAAGATACTGGCCTCGGCTAATTAACCATCATCACCTTTTTGATCCAAATTGGCTAATCTCCCTCGGTGCCACTCTAGGAAATGCTGGAGGCATAAGCATTGAGGGACCCTGGTCTCTTGAATGGCTGCTGGCAGTATCATCCCCATGTCCAAAACTTTCTGCAAATTTTCTTGAAGCAAATGGCACAGTTCATTCGATATATCCCTGGTAAATTGGAGCGTCCAGAGACAATGCTCCTTCTTGCTATTGTTGTGCCTAGATCGGAAGGGTAACAAATAATAAGCAATAGTGAACGGAATTATTGTTAGAGAATTGGGGGGATGCGTTACTGATTTTTTTTAGTGAAGCATCAATCAACAAAGCCAATAGAATGTTGAGCTACATAACCAAAAGAGTAGCATGTGAGACAAGAGGAAGGATTGATTAAATTGTATACTTTGCGTTTTATTCAAAATCAGGATGTGTACACCACTGGCAGGCCAGCATTAATTACCCATCCCTGCTTGTCCTTGAGAAGGTGGCAATACATCTGATACTTGAACTGATGCAGTCCATGTGGTGTAGGCCCACCCGCAGATCTGTTAGGTAGGGAGTCCCAGGATTTTGACTCAGTGACAATGAATGGACAGTGATAAAAGTCCAAGTCAGGATGGGAGTGACTTGGCAGGGAGCTTGGCATGTTCCTTTGATGGTATGTTCCTGTGTGCATGTTGCCTTGTCCTGGGTTGTGGAGGCTGCTGGTTTGAGAAGTGCTGTTGCAGAAGCCTCGGCAAGTTGCTGTTGTGCATCCTGTCAATAGTATGCACCTGGAGCCACAGTGTGGGGTCGTGGAGGGAATGGATGTTTAGACTAATGGGTGAAATGCTGATCATGTGGTTATGCAGTGAAGATTATTAAGATTCTAAGCAATATTTTGCAAACAGTGAATTTAGCCATTAATGAGTTTATGAAATTACTCAGGAATTTTCAGCTTTGAGCCAGAGACAGCTGTAAATTCTAAACACATCAATGCTGGCCATAAAATTGAAAGAAAATATCACTGCTGCATTTCTTTACAATTGAGAATCTGACAATTCACTTATGAAAAATGAAGATATCTTGAAATAAATAGATCATCAACCTTTTGCTCTCACAGTGAAGGCAAACACCTAGTGCACTGATTGGACAAACTGTTGGCAGTGAATCTGAGGGACTATTTAGTGTAGTTCCAAAATTTATAACAAGCCTAACAATTCCCACAAATAGCACCAACAAAATTCACTCCCTGAATAAAACAATAGAGCTTCAGGTTTATTTGAAACTTATCTTCCCCTGATACATTAGTTCAAAGCTCATTGTTTTCTCCCTTTCTTTAGATTTTGAAGGTAGTTTGTTCTCTTTTATATCCCTCTGTCCATTGACTATTTCTTCTTGAGCAATATTTCTTGAGCAATATGATATGAAGGTAATCTATCTTTAGGAATCAGTTTCTCTGCCTCATGTCACTGTAGAAGTAGCTAATAAAACATGCACAAGAGGGATCTGGATGAACTTACTCTTTGATTTACCATTGCTTACTGGGGAGGGGGAAGCATTTGACTCCCATTCTGTGTTTCCCTCAATTCCCCAAACTATGATTGGGAACTCATCAGGGGAGAGGGGTTGGGGGGGTTGGTTGTGAGCTTCTTTACTGTGTTATATCATCCTACAAAAGTCTACTCACTTCTTTGAATAACCTCTGCAGCAGTGATGTCAATAATTATTGAGGCCTAATTTGATACCACAACAACAAAGTAAGAAAAGCAAAAACTTGCATTGATGTAGCGCCTTTCACAACCTCAGGCTGTCCCAAAGAGCTGTACAGTCAATGAATTACTTTTGAAGTGTAGTCACTTTTGTAACGTAGGAAATGCAGCAGCCAATTTGTGCACATACAGCAATGTGAGAATGACCAATCTTTTTTAGCGACACTGGTTGAGAGATAAATATTGGTCAGGGCGCAGGGGAGAACTCCTCTGGCTTTCTCCGATTAAGTGTTGTGCGAGCTTTTGTGTCCAGCTGAGAGGGCAGATGGGGTCTCAGTTTAAGCATCTCGTCCGAAAGATAGAATTTCCGACAGCGCAACACTGCACTGAGAGTGTCAGTTGCGATTTTGTGCTTAAGTCTCAAGAGTGGTATAGAAAAGATTGTGGAAACATGAAAGTTCCACTCCAATCTGCAGAAACATTTATTTTTGCACATTATAGTGTGCGAGATGATGATAAAATGCTTGACACAAACCAATCATGGTGCTTCTCTATAATACAGGATATTGCCAATTTAATTGTGCAACTACTGATTGCGTTGAGAAAATTGCTGTAATTAAGTATTGACCAGGTTTAAAATGTGAAAGGGCTGTGAAAAATGTTATACAGAATGCTATTGCAGATGGATCCTTGGCTGCAAACGCTGAAGGACCTGGTTTTGGTGCATATTCATAGTTCGAGCACAGTTTGGTGCCCTAATTAGCAAACTGCAAACATCTGTGCAGTATCCTATAATATAGCCCTTGTGCTCAAAATGCAGACTTAAAAGTATGTATCATTCCAATATTAGTATATAGGCTGCTAATGATGCTTTGCTTTAATATGCTGTATAATCTTATATTGTATTTTGGATGATAAATTTGAATTTCCTGCGATTGAAACAAATTGTCTCTTTTTTTTAAGGTTGTGAAGAATTTAATTTCTCTAAAGGGCTAAAAGATACGAGTAGATTTAGGTATTTTTTGAGATGCTGCAGGCTGCACAATTTACATCCAATATTGGAAATTAAAAGGAGTAAGAGGCAGTTTGCAGATTATGACATCCATCAGCTATGAAATGCAAGCACTCCGCACACCAGGTTTTTCGATCTATAGCCCATGCCTCATTATACAGCTTTAGCATAATGGCATAACAGTAATCAATGGGCGCTGAAAGTGAATTAAAGGTTGATTTTAGTGCTAATTAGTGCAAAAGGAAAACTGAATATTGCTGTCACTGTGACCTTAAAACTATAAAGAAGCCACATTACTAGAGCACTCGCTCTGAAGAAATGATTCATAAATGAATAGAATAAATCTCTGGCTTTGGTCAGTCACTGCCACACTTTACCAAACATTTAAATTTTAGGGCAAAAATTTTAGTTGTATTTGAACTGGCAGCTGAATTTTGATACATGCATTTCTATTTTCTAATCTGCATGTTTTCTAAGCTTACCTTTTAAGGAAGTGCTCAGGATTCATTATATGATATGCCTGGTTCCTTGGGATTTAGTATAAACTTCCTAAAAGGCACCACAGTCATTTACAATCTATTGACCAGTTGTGTTCAAGAACCTTGACTGATAGGTTTTATTTATGCGGAAGCTATCGTCATAAATGCTCAAAATCTGGTGATGATATAAGAAAAAATGGTGTTCACATTTGGCTTGTGCTTATTGTTTCAAAGTCTGTTTGAAATTTTAGGAACAATGGTTCTGATGTGCTTTTGACATGTGTATCCTTCACTCACACTGCACCATATGGCTCATTTTATTGATTATACAGAGCATCGCAAACCAATTTGACTGTTTCCTCTGTTCGATTCTGTTCAAAGCTAGAGATTGTATAAATCTGGGCTGGTGGAAGAGCTAAGTACAAAACCAAAACTATTTCTCTCCTAGCAATTGCATCCATGTCTATCAATGGAATAAGTTGACTACTTTCTGTTTGTTTCAATCTATCCTTTTTTCTGATTCACTTATGTTTAGAAAGATCCAGTTCCACCAAAATCCAATATGGACGCAGTATTGTAAAAGTTAAGAGGAAAGGTAAAAGCTACTTAATATGTCATAGTTGCCTTCATTACAAAGTTCAAGGTATCAAAGGCCAAATTCTATACTCTTCTTATTATGTTTTCACCCTGAATTGATGCTTTAGATTATGAACCATGTTCATTTTGACTGGATCTTTATTCAAAAGTCAAGGCTTTGTGCTGCTTGGACCTAATGGTCTGGATTTTCATGAAATCAAGGAGACTCTGTAGACGGGTGAAAATATCAGCCCGGGACCTGATCCTGGGATTCCTGACCATATTCCCAGGGTCTCCGATTTTCAACAAGGCCTTTTAAACGTCCAGGCTGGGCTGGGTCACGAGTCCACACTCTGGACTCCTGACCTGGCTGGCTCCATTGCGGGGATAGGCATGTCCAATGCCTCCACAGATTTCATCGGGCCAGCTTCTCAAAGAGTCGTGGTTCATGGTACCTCAGAGGTGTTGTGAACCATAGTCTGCATGAAAGGTAAATTCAAAAGGTCCTCCTTGTGCCCCACCATGCTAAGGTATACCCCCACTCACCCCCTATGACCCTTCATGTCCCCATTTCTATGCCCATTCACCCACCATACACTGTATAGAGCCAATGAATCCTAAAGTGACAATACTATGTGTAAAAAAAGCTTTAAAAAAACAGTTTTTCATTGATAACTTTCAACTTTCTTAAAAAAAACCCTTCCTTTTTACTACTGATCAATAAAAGTGTCAATCTCCAGACCCTATAAAGTATCAATATCAGAAACTGCAAGCACTTGAAACTTCTTTATCTTCTGTAAATAAACACTGTGCAATTGACAGAAGAGATCAGAGAGCCAGAATTGTCAATCAAGCACTGTTTTCCCTGGGGTTCAGGTGTTTCAACAGTCTAATAGATTTCTGGGGTCACTGTCAAGTCTAATTATGCATTTTTGCAGCCTGCACCCATCCCCGAGGAACGAACATCCCCTCTTTCCTGATGCTTTCTCCCAAGGTGGGTGGGCCAAGCTCGGAATTTTCCCAAATCCCACGATCCACCACAGGGATGAATATCCAGCCCAATATGACAATTTTCCTCTTATACTAGGTTGTTTCTTCATTGATAATTAATAGTAAAGGGACTATCAGAAGTATCACTTATTAACGTTTTAAGAAATACAAATCAAAAGCAAATTTTCTTGGGTGAAATAATTATGAAAGCCATCATAAAACAAAAAAAAAAATCACCATTTCAGAACAATGGGTAAATGCTTTGCCAGAATAAGTTTGGTAAACACTCTGGAACTGTACTCTCTCATGCTTATTTCTACAAATTAAATAATAACTGTTGTGGGCAAAATAAATCCAGTAATGACCCATAATAACTGGATAAATCATAAGCAATTAGTTGCATTAACATGTTTTGAAGTACTGTTGGCTTTGAACTTGACTTTTCTTCATTTTTAAATTAAAACTAAATTGAGGAAGGTTACGTTTTCCTTGAAAAATACTGCAAATATTTTTCTAATGACAATTTGTGATTGATGTATGTGAAATATCGCATCCCTTATAAGATTAGAGGAACATAATCACCCTGAATTCCATTGTCATTTAATGTGTCCAAAGCTATCCGAATGAGGACAGTACATGAGAAGGACGTTTCAGCCATCAGTAGCACTATTCTGAAAAATTACCCTGCTGGCAAATTCGCAAAGCATGGCCACAGTTTTAATTGCTGCATTGACAACTAGAAAAATGATCAAAAGCTAATTTTTTTCCCTGTAAACTTTAATTTCCCTTACTACTGCATGTGCCATAAGGCCATTGTATTGCCTTTGTGAAGACTGCAAGCAGAGCACAACCCGGAACGTAGCAGCAGGAGGAGGCCATTCAGCCCCTCGACCACACTCTGCCATTTAAGTGGATCACGGCTGATTTGTGCATTAACTCTGTCCACCCACCTTCATCCTGCATCCCTTAAATACCCTTGCCTATCAAAAAGTGACAATCTCAGCCGTCAAATTTTTATTTGACACCTCCCACCCCTGCATCAGTGTCAACAGCTTTATGGGGGAAGAGAGTTCCAGGTTTCCGCTCCCTTTTTACATGAAGAATTTCTTCACGATTTCACCCCTGAACAGCCGAGCTCTATTTTTACAGTTATGCCTCCTTGTTCCTCCAACAGAGGAAATAGATTAATTCCATCTTTCCTATCAACCTAACATTTAATCATCTTAAACACGTGAATTAGATTAACCTTTAATATTATACATTTGATGAACACAAGCATAGGATCACAGGAACATAGGAGCAGGAGTAGGCCATTCAGCCCGTCAATCCTGCTCCGCCATTCAAACGGATCGTGGCTGATCATCTACCTCTGCACCATTTTTCCCACTATCCCCACATCCCTTGACGTCAGTAGTCCCCAGAAACCTATCAATTCCTGTCTTGAAGATGTTTGATGATTGAGCTTCCACAGCCCCTCTGGGTTAGAGATTTCCAAAGATTCACCACCCTCTGAGTGAAGAAATTCCTCCTCAGGGCCTGCTCCTTATTCTGAGACTGTGTCCCCTGGTTCTAGCCTCACCAGCCAGGGGAAACAGCCTATCCACTGTCTCGTCCTGCAAGAATCCTACAAGTTTCAATGAGGTTACCTCTCATTTTTTGAAACTCCGGGGAATACAGGCCCAGCTTCCTCATAAGACAATCCCGCCACCCCAGGAATTAGTCTGGTGAGCCTCTGTGGCACTCCTTCTATGGCAAATATATCATTCCTTAGACCAAAACTGTACGCAATACTCTAGGCGCAGTCTCACCAAGGCTCTCCACCAAGCCTGGTCTAGGCAACTGGGAGTGATAGTACCACCGGCGAGAAGGGGCGGAATTTTCCATAAGCGAGACTTAAGTGCGGTGGTGGGGCGGTTTTCACAGCGCTCACTCCGCCGTCAGGAATGGCAGGAACTCGTGCCAGGTTCTGCGCTTGGAGCCTCATTAATTATGCAAAGGTGCGCATTGGTCCGAATCACCTGGTAGGGTCAGGAGTTGATTCGTGTGGCTGCCGACAGCTGGTGGGTTCACAGGTCAGGACGCCATTTTTAAAGGCCAGTCCAGCACACTATCTCACTCTCTCCAGCCCACCAGAGACATCTGGCAGACAGAAGAGGAAGGCCGAGGGCCTGAAGAACAAGGCAGCACCCCGCTTTGCGCAGCAGCCCCTCCAGGCCTTAATCAGAGGGTTGGAACGCTTTTGGGTCAAAATAAATAATCAGAGGGGTGCAGGCGCACAGGCGAACGCTCTGTCCCAGGGATGGCTGCAGGAAGCACAGCAGCATCACCTCTCCGGCCTCGAAGGCCATCGTGGAGCAGGTCAACATGGTTGGCAACCGTGCCCGAAATGCCACCCAGTGCAAGAAGAGGATGAATGATCTCATCCGCTCTGCCAGGGTAAGTCATCCTTCAACACCCTCCAATATCAAACTCTCATGGCATCATACACTCAAACGGCTACTCTCTTCAGGGACGTCACACAACCATTAGTGGGGAACACATATCAACACTCATTCTCTCACCGAGACTTTCACATCACCACCATCCCATCCCTCATGTTGCTCACACTCCATCTTCTGGGGAGGGCTCACCACACACAGGGGACATGAATCCCACCCAACCTCTGCTCCATCCCTTCCCAACACAGGCCTTTCTTTCTTCTTCATACAGACCAAGCTGGTGTACAACGTGCTCCAGGCATGAGAGAGTGCAGACCGGGGCAGGGATGACCGACTTCATCGCCCTCACTGAGTTTGAGGAGGCTGCAGCCGAGTTGGCTGGGGAGGACAGGGATCGCTCCTGTGGGGAGAGGGGAGATAGGCCTCTCCCACAACTTAGTACGGATCACAGCTCCATCACTTCATCAAATCCTGACATTCACAGTGAGTCAAGTGCAGCCTTATCTAGCTCATGCTCATTAACTGAAACTCTATTTCCTGTTTTCTAGGCAGCAGCAGATCAAGTCCCCCAAGCCAGTCCAGCACCAGTGCGAGCATCTGAGGAACAAGCCCCGGAACCATCATGGTGCTCACACGCAGCCTCCACCAGCTCAGAGACACACATGTCGGTGGAGCACAGCTGTAGATTAGACTCAGGCTCACTTTCTGGGGAACACCTCACTGACACGTCCCCGCAGCAGTCGAAGGCAGGGACAGCCCAGGTCTCCAGCACTCGTAGGGCTGCTGGAGAACAGCCACCCACTCAGTCCGAGTCAGATGATGAGCCTCTGGAAGCAGCCGCCAAATCGATGTTGAAGACGCAGCAACAGGCGGCGGAACATCAGGCTGAGATTCAGCAGTCGCTCAGCAGACTAGAGCAAACGATGAGGAGCCCGTGGCTCCAACATGCGAGGGCCTCAGGGTAACCATGGGAAGGCTGGCAACCACCAAGGAGACCTTGGTCCAGCGGGTCTTGCCAGATTTGTGCTCGGCCCTGCAGTCCATGGCCACACACCACAATGGGCACCATCAGGATATAGGCAAGAGGGGGATAAGGCACCTTCACCCCTCCTCCAGGTCCACCATCTCTTGCAGGAGTCAGGGCGGGGCCCTCGGGCACCCACAGGGAGGACGAGCGTCAGCCGGACACCCTGGGGGGCCTCCTCTTAGGACACTCTAAGGGTGAGCAGCCGCTCACAGCTCCCTCTGCCTGTGACCCCATCCACTCCAGCTTCTCAGGCTGCTGAAGGGTCTCTGCCTCTGAGCAGGTGAGCCTTATCAGGCCCAGACACTCCAGGCCACGGCCCACAGAGGATGTCCACCATGGTCATCACAGACATCAGGATGTAGCAGTCAGCAGGCTGCCTCCAACCTCAGCTGTAGATGTCAGGGCTGCACCCAGGCTTAGCAGTAGGGTTAGGAAAGTTAAGCAAAACTGAAGTCACTTTTGGGTCACGGGTGTGCTATACGTGCAAAGAAATTGCACTTTTGTGAATACATTTGATAATTATGTGAATGTTCCTGCCAACTGAAGGCATTGTGGTTTTGTACTTTGGAATCCTGTTATTTTGAGGTTTAGCCTATCTCCCACTCAGTGACAGTCCCATGTGAGATTCCCATTCCTGTGATGTCAACCTCAGTTGAACTATTATCTCTATCCCTTGTGTGATGTCAGGGAGATGTGTTTAAATCTTTATTTGAAGTGTGTGATGTAAGTGTTTCTAACCCTTCTTCCTCAAAGAACACCATTGAGTGAGGGCAGCTCATCAGCATTGATAATCTAGCGGCATTTGTGTCTCCTCAGTGGTAGCAGCAGAAGAAAAGACAGGCACGGGGAGGACGAGATCCCTAGGAATGTCCACATCTCAGTCGGAGCAGTATTTGCATCAGTAGATGGCAGCGAAGGCTTCAAGTTTTCTCTCACATCACTGTTGTTCCTCGGTTCCCAGAGTGAGCTCACTCACATGGCCTCACGGACCAAAGCAGAGATCATGGCCTGGCAATTCATGAGGCCAGAATGCACAAGTGTGAATGCAGGCCTCATTCTCACTGCAAGTGGATGGACAACCCCTGAGCTGAAAGAAAATGGTATTGGTGGCTAGGAGAGATGTGGCCATATTCCATCACTTAACTTTACTCTTCCTGGAGCTTGTCAATAATTAACGTATCACAGGCACATCTCCTCCTCCAGGTCATTCTCTGGCAGGGGGGGTCACCTCTTTGCGTAGCCAGATTGTGAAGGGTGCAACACACTGCGATGATGCGGGAAACCCTGTCGGGAGTGTAATGGAGTGAGCCACCTGAGTGGGTCAAGCATCTGAAACCCATCCTCAGAGGCTCTGTGGTCTGCTCTGTGAGGGAGCATGTGGAGCTGTGAGCAGCGTTGTACCTCTCCTCAGCAGGACTCTGAGGGCAACGCATTGGTGTCATCAGCCAGCATTTCAGTGGGTCCCCCTTATCCCCAAACAGCCACCCCTGCAGATGCAATGGCCCCTCGAAAATCTCAGGCACCTGGGAGTGACTCGGGATGTAGGAATCATGGCAACTTCCAGGGTACAGTGCACAAACATGCAGTATGTGCTTCCGGTGATCTCACAGGGGTTGTACTTTGATGGAATGAAATCTCTCGCAGTTTATAAACATTAGGGGCTGCTGCATCGGAGCCCGTATAGCCACAGGGGCGCTGTCTATTACACTCTGCACTCTTGGGAAGCCTGAGATGGCGGCAAAGCCAGTGAATCTCTCAGCCTGGCTATCCTTATCCAGAGCAAACCTGACATGATGATGGGCCTTCCCGTAAAGGACATCTGTGAGCTCCTTTATGCATCAATGTGTTGCAGACTGAGAGATGCCGCACAGGTCACCTGTTGATCCCTGGAAAGACCCAGAGGCAAAGAAATTGAGCGCTGTGGTTGCCTTCAGAGCCACTGGCAGGGGATACCCTCCAACTCCACATGGCATCAGGTCTTCACGATGAACATGGCATATGTGATGTACCAGAGCTCGGGGCAAGCACAGACATGCAGGGCATTGCGTCTCACTCACTTATAAATAGGAGACTCTTGGACGATAAACCCTAGGTCTGGAAAGTCACTCCTGTTGTCTGGGTCTCTCCTCCTGACCCTCCTGTTCATGCTGTGGCTCCGCTTGACCATGTCCCTCCTGCTGGAGCTGCGTGGAGAGTCACCTCTCCCTCCTTCACCTCCTCCATTGTTTTAGGACTCTGACAAATGCAGCATTGAGTCCTGGGTCCATATCTGCTTTTGCCTTCTCTATGAAAGGAAATATTAAAGACATTAATGATTCAAGGGGCAAGAAAACAAAGCTCAGGAGATGACACATTTGGAGATTGTAAGGGTCCATAGTTTTTCCTGCCCTACTTGCATGGTGGTTGATGCCACCTTGTCTCTGAGACACTAGCACACACATCGAGGTGACCAAGATGGCATTGCAGATATGTGACATCTTGAGTCCTGCGTGGGATGTTAAAGGTTTTATGTGAGAGAGTGAGATGGGTGATCCAACCTAGCTCTGTTCTCCAATCTCTGATGTGCCATATTAATGACCAATCAGTTGCTCATGGTCAATGAGTGGAAGCCCTTTGGCCCATTTAGAGTGTCACATCTGGTGAACATGTGATAGGCCTTCATTGATGGAATGCCATATATGATACAGCTGTGCCTCCTTCACTATTGTCTGCATTCCCAAATTCTACATTCCTATGTGTTATTCTTGAAATGCAGTGACTATGATGTGAAGCCTCTGAGTTCTGAGTAGCCCTTTAACAATGTTAATGAAACCATTGACTTTCAGTGGCTTTCATCGCAAGGAGATCTTCCTCCCTTCTTTCAGAGCAGACTCCTGCTCGCCCCTGTGGCAATAAGAGGTTAGAGGGAAACTCCAGAAAGACCCCCCCCCCCCATCGTGTTCATCCTTCCCTCTCACTGGAATTCCACCACCTTCCGTCCCCGCTGCCCCCATTGCGTTCGTCAATCCGACCCCTCACCTCACAGCCCACCCCGGGTTGAAGTGCTGGCCTCTGAAAGTGGAGGCCTGCAATGGTGTTCCTTGGGACAATGAAAGCAAGGAGAAGGAGCAGTCCAACCCTTCAGCCCCAACAGAGTGGCGTTCATCGCAATAAGACTGATGCAGCGCCATGACAGGTACGTTCCACTCAGCTCGAAGTTACCAGCGAGCTAAGTTCCGACTTGTGCACGCCACCCCTTTTCAAACGAGTTTAAGGCCGACGTAATTTCCCTCTGGGTGTGACAGAAGATTGGAAGGCCTGGCTAGTTTAGGGCAAGCAGCTGTTTTAATGAGCATTCATGACATGCAAATGAATGCAAATGGCGTTCACGCCACTAATTGGCGGGATAGCCGACCCACCGTGAACCCAGAGTCGGGAGAGTTGTGATTTGTTTTTAACCACGGTGGACTTGCGACTCTCTGGCTGCCGCTGGATTCTCTGCTCCCACCCTCCATGAAACCTGCCGCGGGCGAGATGGGAGAATTCCGACCCAGGAGTCAAAATTAGACGGGGTGGCACCGGTGTTGCAGGAGGGTTCAGGCGAGCGTCGGACACCCACGGAAACGGTTGCTGGGCAACCCAAGTATGGGTTAGCTTGGTGGGGGCTGTGGGCAAGTTCATGTTTGGGGGAAGGGGGATACAGGGCACTAAAGGCCTGAGATTTAATTGAGGTACATTTCCAGCTCCTCCTGACTCAGGAAGAACCTTTAAAAATATAGAATTTTTTAAAAAGCGCTTCCCTGGATTGTGGTCTGGATTGGCTTTACCCACTATCTCTCTCTCTCTCTCTGCTGACCCTGTGGATTGCTGTCGACCATAACTTTAACATAGCTATTAGTAGTTTGACAACACTTCAGGTCCCTTTTATGAAAGCATTGGGCCAAATTTAATACCCCCAACCAGAGGCGAGTTTGGAGGCAGGGAGGCATTTATTCGGGTGGGATGGTGTTTGGGTGGAAACCCCGCCACCTTCCCACCACTGCCCGGTTAAGTTCAGAACGGGAAGGATCATAGATGGTCTTCCCACCTGGACACTAATAGAGGCCCTGAAGTGGCCCATTAATGCCCACTTCTCAGGGCCTCATCCCACCGCTGCCGATATTCAACCAGCAGCGGGCACACGGAAAGCCTGAGGAGCAAACCCTGTCGGGATTAAATTGCGGGCTCCCATGAGGGGTCCCTCTGTACAAAGGTGCCCAGTGCCTAATCGAGGGACACTGCATCGAGAAGGGAGGGCCCACCACCCATGCCCTTTCTTCCAACTCTCTCCCCGCCGCCAGCCAGCGACCTGCTCACCGCAACCTCTTTCCCATCCTCACTCACCTGCGGCCTGGACCCCTCATTGATCCTAGGCCTATGGTGGGTGCAAGCCGGCGGCACTGAGGGGAGTGGAGAGCTGGCGGCCTTTGATGGGCACTTAGTTCCAGCAGGCCTTCCCCAACAGAGGAGACGTGGGGCAGGAGAGACCCTTCTTCGCCAACATTAAGTTCCACCCATTGTGACTGAATTACCTCGAGTATTAAGTTAAAATATTGGCTGTACAATTGTTTTGTCTTGATGTTAAAATTTGTCCAGCAACATATTGTTTGCGGGGGACAAGAGAACATTGCTAAATTAAAAACGGAAACAAATGATAACATCCTCTTTCACTTGCTGTATGCAATGAGCACATAGGAGGGTTTTCGCTTTTTAAAGATGAGCTGTATGGGACACAGTGCTATACAATGGGTTGCTTGCCAATTTCTTTACCTTCTGTCTTCTCTGTTTTAATGAGTACGTAACAGAATAGTTCAGCAGCAAATATATCTGGGTTGGGGACAAAGGTCTAATGCTTGAGCAATATAACAGTAGCTTTTAATTAAAAGAACATTCCTTTCACATCTAGAACAAAGGTTCCATGGAAAACAAGCAAGCAATTTCATTTTATTAAAATTTTACTTATAAGAGTGATTGATTTGTACTTCACCATGGGATTGAGGACTATCGGCTTTAGTCTATTCCTTCAAGTGACCTGCTATTCCCAACTCCCCAGCAGAATACAGGTAAAGTCCATTATTACTATTTGATTATAATTTCATCAATTTGATACATTTGTTTTGCTCTGTATGTCAGCAGTGGCTCAGTTGGAAGTGCTCCTGCCTTTGAGACAGGACATTGTGGGCTTAAGTTCCATCCCAGCAACTTGAGCATGCAAATCAAGGCTGCCCTTCCGGTACAGTACTGAGGGAGTGCCGTCTTTTGGATAAGGTGCTAAACCCGAGGTCCCGTTTGCCCTCTCAGGTGAACTTAAAAGGTCCCTTGCCCTTATTTCAAAGCACAGGAGGGACACTATCCCAGTCCCCAGGCCAATATTGATCCCACAGTCAACATCCTAAGAAAACAGATGATCTGGTCATTATCACATGGCTGTTTGCGGGATTTTGCTGTGTGCAGATAAGCTGTTGTTTTTCCTACATTACAACATTGGCAGTAAAGTGCTTTGGGGCCTGGTAGTTGTGAAAGGTTCTAAATAAATACAAGTCTTTATTTCCACTAGCCTAACATTCACTCCCTGCTCTTCCTATATACCATGGCTTCCAGGGTGTACTATGT
>NC_054472.1:12210036-12230036 GCF_017639515.1 Carcharodon carcharias
GGGGGTGCAGTATTGGGGATTGTTTTTTTTAAAATTTGATTTTAAAAAGTGGGGTCAAGATGGAGGAGAGAATCCATGGTCTGAAGTTGTCGAACTCAATGTTAAGCCCAGAAAGGTGTAACATATCTAATCGGAAGATGAGGTGCTGTTTTTACTGTTTGCGTTGTCCTTCACTGGAACATTGCAGCAGGCCAAGGATGGACATGTGGGCATGAGAGCAGGATGGGGTGTTGAAATGGCGAGCGACAGGAAGGCCTGGGTCATGCTTGCAGACTGAGCGAAGGTGTTCTGCAAATCTGCGCTTACCCCCCCCCAATCTAGAGGAGACCGCTTTGGGAGCAATGAATACAGTAGGCCTATTTGAAGGAGGCACAAGCGAAGTGCTGCTTCACCTGAAAGGAATATTTGGAGCCTTAGACAGTGAAAAGGGAGGAGGTAAAGGGGCAGGTGTTGCGCCTTCTGCGATTACATTGTGCAGTGGGAAGGGGATGAGGAGTTGCAGATGATGGAGGTGATGGAAGGATGGACCAGGGTATCACAGAGGGAACAGTCCCTACTACAGAATGCTGAAAAGGGGGGTGAGGGGAAGATGTGTTTGGTGGTGGCATCATGCTGGAGTTGGTGGGAATGGCGGAGGATGATCCTTTGAATGCAGAGGCCGGTGAGGTGAAAAGTGAGGACAAATGGGACCCTATCATGGCTCTGGGAGGGATGGGAAGGGGTGAGAACAGAGGTGCAGGAGATGGGTTGGACACAGTTGATGGCAATGCCAATCACAGTGGGGGTGAACCCTCAGTTCAGGAAGAAGGAAGACATGCCAGAAGCATTGTTTGGAAGGTAGGATCATTGGAATAGATGAGATGGAGCCGGAGGAACTGGGAGAATGGGATGGAGTCCTTAGAGGAAGCAGGGTGTGAGGAGCTGTAGTCCAGGTGGGAGTCGGTGGGCTTGTAATGAATATTGGCAGACAGTCTATCACCAGAAATGGAGACAAAGAGGTTGAGGAAGGGAAGGGAAGTGTTGGAGTTGGACCATATGAAGGTGAGAGAGGTGTGGAAATTGAAAGTAAAATTGATAGCTTTTTCAGGTCCAGGCAAGAGCTGGAGATAGACTGGTCCAAGGCCCTAAACATTCCTTTCAGGTGAAGCAGCACTTCACGTGCACTTCCTTCAATTTGGTCTACCGTGTTTGCTGCTCCGAATGCAATCTTCTCTACACAGGGAAGACTAAATGCAGATTGGGTGACTGTTTTGCAGAACAACTTCGCTCAGTCCACAAGCATGACCCAGCCCTTCCTGTTGCTTTCCATTTGAACTTACCATCTTGCCCTCATGCCCACATGTCCATCCTTGGCCTACTGCAATGTTCCAGTGAAGCCTGACGCAAAATGGAGAAACATCACCTCATATTCTGATCCCCTTTACAGCCTTCTGGACTTAACATTGAGTTCAACAACTTCAGACCTTGAAATCTCTCCTCCATCTTGACCCCCCCTTTATTAATCTAATTTTTAAAACAAAATTCCCCAACCCACCACAGGACCATCTGTCATTTGCTTTTATGTTTTGCTTTCATAGAACGCTGACCCTTTTTCTGCTTTTAGCACACTCTGCTATCTTACCTTTATTCCATTATCAGCATAATACTATTTTAATGCATCTTTAATACTACCATTAACACCCCCTTTATTGTGTGTCCATGACATCTTTGTCAATCTCTCATGAGTTCCCACCTATCCCTGACCTTCTATTTTGCTCTAGCTGCTCCACCCCCCAAATCCAACACATTTCTACCTCTCTTTAGCTCTGAAGAAGTCATACGGACTCAAAACATTAACTCTGTTTCCCTCTCCACAGATGTTGCCAGACCTGCTGAGTTTTTCCAACATTTTCAGTTCTCGCTAGTGCAAAGCTGAAGTTGTGCGAGATTATTCACTCCAGATCTCTCATCACCTATTGGAACCAGTGAGGTACACTGCACAGTTAGCACTATAACACTGGCACTTAAAATGGTAAAACATTACAAGGCACTTCATAAAAAATGTTCCCAAACAATATTTGATGCATAGCCACACAAGGAGATATTAGGATATGTAATTGTAATCTTGGTCAAAGAAGTAGGTTCTAAGGACTGCCTTACATGAAGAGAGAGAGAAAGTGATAGATGGAGATGGGTAGGGGTTTAGGGAGGGAATTAGAGTTTTGAGTCAATGCTGCTGAAAATACAGCCTGATTTCTAACTACACACCCACTTTAAGGCAACAGTCCAATTAGATTTTAAATTTAAATAGACAAGCCACCAAGTTTACCAGAGCACGTACTCAACAGTGATGTTTCAGAGGCTTTCCTCCACCTTTGGTTACTGGACACAGTGGACTCCTGCAAAAGTGGCTGGAGGCTTCCCCAAGGCTGTTTTACACGGCCCTTTTAGATCTTACAAGTCCCCACAACATAACCTTCCCTCCTTCTTTATATACATTAGTCTCTCTTTAATCTGTAAATTCCATCGTTTTATATGTCTTTGGAAAGTTACTTTCCCCAAAATATAAAAATCTTTCATGTTGCCAACATGGTCAGTACCTTTGGGAAAAATAAACATACTGCTTGGCTGAGCTTATCTTGTTAGTTGTAAATATCCTATCATCCCTTTGAAACATAAACAACCCCTTCACTTATCTAAAAATGCAAACTTTCTTCACACCCTATGCACTGCACTATTCCATATTTACTCATTAGCATTTCAAATGCCTTTTCCACCTAACTTCCTTCGATTATTTCAAGTTTGCAGCCTATCTGACTCTAATTCAATTAAATCACACAGGCAGAACCATCTACACTCACCCCCCAAAACCTACTTTACAATAAACCACAATAATGTAATTTTAAAAGTATGTTAATTTCATGACACATGGGATCTTTTACATCCACCTAGGTGGGCAGATGGGACCCTTGTTTAATGTCTCATCTGAAAGACAGCATGTATCACCAACAGTGTGGCATTCCCTCCAAACTGCACTGGAGTGTCAGCTTTGCTTTGAGTGCTCAAACCCTGAAGTGGAATTTAAACCCAGAACCGTGTGACTCAGACGTGAGCGTGTTACCCACTGAACCACTCGAGCCACGCACCATTTTGACCTGTACAAATGTTGGCCTTTCCTACATTGGCGCTGGGTCAAAATTCTGGAACTTTCTATCAAGTGGTTTGCAGCTGTTCAAAAGGAAGGACGACTTTAAGATAGGTACAATAAGCCGGATTTGCCACATCCCAATAATTAATTCCTTTGAAAAACGTTAAGAAGTAGATGAGGCCTGGTCTTTGTATCAGCAAACTGGCAATCAATTGCTCACTCTCAGCAGCTACAAAATCCTGCAAGATGTGAAGGTTCACCATATTTATGGGCTGAAGTTTCAGCTCGGTGGGTGGGTGCCATCAGTGTGCCTGGGAACGGCCGAGAAACAGGCCCCTGACCACGGTCAGCCCACGACCCCGATTTCACATTGGCTGGCCAATTAAACGTGGCTTCTCGACAGTTGGGAAGGGCCAGTCGGGGGCGAGGCCTGTCAGCCACCAGGCTCCATGGTGACCCAGCGGCCAGTTTAAAAACAGCACAAAGACAAGGACACCCGGCTGACCCACTGGCACCTTCTTGGGCCATGCGTGCAGTCAATGGCACCCTGGATGTGGGGGAACCCAGCAATCGCTGAAAACCTCTGGCTCGCTCAGCCTGGCTGGCCTCATCCATACGGAAATGAATCAATGTCATGACCCCCCCTGAGCAGAGCTTATGTCACCAACTTGACGCAACTGTGGACCAGCTGATCGGGAGACTCCACACAGATCCCCCGCTGACCCCTGGAAAGAGCCGGAGGCGTAGAAGTTGAGGGCCGCTGGCATGGGGTGTCCACCCACACAGTCAGGCCCAACCATATGACAAATGGAGGTCACGGTCTCCATCAAGAAGCAGAGCATCCTTTGGCATTGCACCTCGGACATGTTGAGGTAGCTGCATCGCTGCCTGTCGTCTCCTGCTGCCCCCTTCCACCTTGGACTTCCTGCTGGCCCTGCGCCCCTTGTGCCTGCATTAGCAGGGTAACAGAAGGCTGTCCGATACCTGGAAGGGTCCACAAGGTCAATATCCTCTGGTGTCCTTAGAGACACCAATGAGTCCTCACATGCAGCCTGGAAATGCTAACAATGAAGCCCCGAATTGCTTTTTTAATAGCCTGAAATGGCCTTTTAATTAATGGGGGGGGGGTCCCGACTTCGACACCTGAGCGCGCCCCCGCCAACTGAAATATCGCGCGAGTGCGGGATGATGTCGGGACGCTTGCCCGACGTCATCTCACGCAATTTCATGCCCGATCGGGTCGGCCGCATGCCCCGCCCTATCAGCATAAAATTCAGTCCTATATGTGGTACTCACACAGAACAGTCAATGACGTCTCTCATAAGCTTTCATTTTCAATCAAAGATCATCTGAATTAAACAAAAAAAATCTGGACAAAATCCCAATTAAATTGAAATCAGCCAGGCTTGGATTGAAGTAGATTCTGAATTGTATTTGTTGCTGACCACTGCCTACAAAAAGGCAAGTCAGATATTACAATCGTCCAATGGTGACTGTTGATCTTATCCACTTTTGTTATCCTACTGGCCATGGGCCAATCAATTTAAAGCGCTGTCACACAGGTGACCTTTAGCTGAACTTGTAAATAATCACTTAAACATGGCAATAGTGATTGACGGTAACCAAATGACCATTCATGGCAGTTACTAGCCAGAATTATAGGCGTTACTCAGTCAGAAGTACATGTAAGGGAACATGCAGTGGTTGTTAAAACTGCTGCTATAACTTTTGCGGATGAGGCAACTGTAACAAAAATTAAACAGATTTGTTCAGATTGAGTTCATCTGCATGGTGCTTTCTAGGTTGGCTTTCCCCCTTTCTCTCTCTCTCTCTCTAAACTTAAGCTCATCCAAAATTTTATGCCCATATCCTAACTCACGCCAAATCCCGTTCACCCATCACCCCATCGTGTTCGCTGACCTACATTGGCTCCCGGTCCGGCAACACCATGGATTTAAAATTCTCATCCTCGTTTTCAAAATCCCTCCATGGTCTCACCCCTCCCTATCTCTGTAATCTCCTCCAACAACTAGGGATGGGCAATAAATGCTGGCCTAGCCAGCGAAGCCCACACCCTGTGAATGAATTTTTTTAAAATATCCCTGAAACCCACTTCACCTGTCCTAATATCTCCTTATGTGGTCCAGGTGTCAAATTTTGTTTGATGATGCGCCTTGCGATGTTTTACCACATTATAGCTGCTATATAAATGCAAGTTGTTGTATTTACATTTCAAGTTTGGGTTGGCTCACAACTTTAAGACTAGCTATATTGCAAAGAATTAGAGGACCAAAGATTCCTCTGTATATATGTATCATATTTTTATTTTTCTATTTTTAAACTTTGAAGACCTTTCAGCGATCTCCTTGAGGCAGCAGTTTGCCTCAGGGAGATGTGCGCTCTTCTGCATGGATGTGTGAAAGAGCACACTCTCGCAGTTGGGGAATCTCCCCACCATCTGCACGGGGAGCGCATAGCACTTCCCATTGGGCGTCACGCTGGGAGGGCCTTAATTGGCCCGCCCACTTAAAATGGCGGCAGGGCCCGTTTCAGCAGCGGCGATCGGCTGCCCGCCCACCGCCGAATCGGTCGGGCCCACCTACTCATCAAGGGCAAAATTCAGCCCAATATGTAGGGTTACGAGGAAAAGGCAGGAGATTGGTACTAAGTTAAAATGCTCAGAGAGCTGGTAGTGCAAACACAATGGGCCAAATGGCCTCCTTCTACACCGTAACAATTCTGCGATTCTGTGAATATATTTAAGGCTGGGTGGACGGATTTTTGGTATCTCAGGGAATCAAGGGATACGGGGACTGGGCAGGGAAGGGGGAGTTAAATTGTAGGCCAGTCTCAAGAGACCGTAAGGTCTATTGCTCCTATCCGTTATGTTCCTATGTTCTAGCATCCTGTTGCTGCCACAATCGTTTGATTAAGTGAGGAAGGAAACTGTGGGCAGATGGATTTCAGTGCAGGTAAATGCGAAGTCATCCAATTTGGCCGCAAAAAACAGATCTGAGTTTTCTTTTTGTAAATGGTTAAAAGTTAGGAGCAGTGCAGGTCTGAGGAGGTTTAGGCGAACACATGTGCAAATTATTAAAATAAAGTAGCCACGTACAAAAATATTATCAAAAAGCTAATGGAATGTCAGCTGTTATTATTAGAGGATTAGAATATAAAGAGGAGGAAGTTTTGCTACAGCTATACAAAGACCTGGTTAGGCCACATCTGGCATACTGCACAGAGTTCTTGTCATCACACCTCAGGGAAGGACCGTGGTGCAGATTCAGCAGAATGTTACCAGGATTATACTATGAGCAGAGATTACATTAACTAGGCTTGTATTCTCTTGAACAGAAAGGATTAAGAGGTGATTTGGTTGAGGCTTTTAGAATTTTGAAAGGAATTGATAGGGTGGATGGAGAGAACCTTTTTCTGCTGGTGAGGAGGTTTGGGCACATACATCGACACAGCCGGCCAATCAGGGAGAAGCCTTTCAAGGGAGAAGTTAAGAAGCACTTCTTCACGAAAAGGTGGTAGAAGTGTGGAATAAAAACAGAAAATGCTGGAAAAGCTCAGCAGGTCTGGCAGCATCTGTGGACAGAGAAACAGAGTTAACGTTTTGAGTCCAATAAGCATCTGTGGACGGCGAAGCAGAGCTAACGTTGGTTAACTCTAGAGATAAAATCAAAAAACTGCGGATGCTGGAAATCCAAAACAAAAACAGAAACAGAAATACCTGGACAAACTCAGCAGGTCTGGCAGCATTGGCGGAGAAGAGCACAGTTGACGTTTCGAGTCCTCAAAACATCAACTGTGCTCTTCTCCGCCGATGCTGCCGGACCTGCTGAGTTGGTTAACTCTGTTTGTCTGTCCACAGATGCTGCCAGCCCTGCTGAGTTTTTCCAGCATTTTCTGTTTTCATTTCAGCATCTTCAGTGTTTTGCTTTTATGGTACAAGTGTGGCGCTCTTTCCCATCAAAAGCTCAATTAATAATTTAAAATCTGAGATTGATAAGATTTTTGCTAAACATCGGTATTATAGGATATTGAGCCAAGGTGGGTGAATGGAGTTAGCGTACATATCCACCATGATCTCACTGAATGATGGAACAAGTTCAAGGTCAAGTGAATGGTCAACTCCTGTTCTTTTTAAATACAAGTTGACACTTGAAATTAATCGAAGAATGGTCTTCAAATAAAGGTGACCCCCAAATATAGGGAAATTCAAGCTGTTGCTGTAAATGCAAATTGGTAAGGAAAGCATAGGCTGTCCAGTATAAGTAATTTTTGAGAAATGGAAAGGAAGGCGTTATACGGATGAAGATATATGTACACTTTACCAGCCAACCTTTTGGAGTAGTGTTGCATGATTTGGCAGAGCAGAGCATGAATTGAGTATGTACTCCACCGACAAGCTAACCTGATGAACAGCTTCAAAAAAGCTGGGACAACCTCCAAAAAGCTGACAGCTCAGAAGAAGCACCATTGAAAACGGCCCTAAATGAAAGCCTACGGCTTAAACCGCTGCCTCAACATGGCTCAATAAATTACTTTCCCTTCTATTTTGTTGGATTCCAGGGGTTTTTGTGTGCGGGGTGGCACTGCATGGTCCAGTTTGATTCCCTACATGCCAGGGGCATACAAAAAAGTAGCGGGTCTGCCAGGAGGGTGAACCAGAGTAGGTATGTGTGACGTTAACGACAGGTGCATTCAATGTCCTATCCAATGCAAGATTGGGAAAGGATCTGAAATGTGCAAAAGTCCAATTTTCAGCACTGGTGCATTTGGAAATTTTTAACAAGTGGACACGACCTCCGCTGATGTAGAATTTACTTCCTGGTGGAGTGAGTGAAATGTCACAGCATTCTGCTGGTTAACACTTTTTTGATGCATTTTCCAGATTTATGAAGCATACTGTGACTTCTCATTAAGTGACAGGAGGGATTGGACAGAAAATATCCAGAGGAAGGTCAGTGACAACAAAGAGTGTCGCAGTTTACTATGCCCTCATGTCCTTTGAGTCTAGGTTGCATAGCTCTGAGTTCAGTGTCCAAATTTGCAGCTACTGTCAGCCCATGCTTTGACTGTAGTTCACAAAATACATAGTTCATGTTGTTTGCTTAATGGAGTATTAAAATCTACAGGGCTGAAAGGAAACGGATTTGTAATACTCAGACTCTCCCTCAGAATAAAGGGTGAGTCAGTGATTGGCACATATAGCAGAATTTGTCCACCAAAAGGCATAATACTATATTAAGCAAACATACATTGACAGGGCTGGGCCAAATTACAGTAAACGGAACATGTTTTGCAACATGCAGGAAAACCTGTTCGATTATCAGTTAAGTGCACAGTCACACTCCCAGCCTAATGTCAGTAGATAAAATTTGGCACGATATGTGTGCAGCCACTCAAGTCATGTTACGATGATACAATAAACTGGGAGAGTGAATTAGGGAAATTGCTACACTGCCCATTTCTATTTTCCTGGAATTTTTAATTATTATTGGTCGCAATTCTTATAAATTCTTGGGAAGTAATTTGTTACTGGGTGAAGGTATGGTAAATGTAAGTTATCTTTGGTAGTGCAGAATATTACAACCCTTTTTAATACAAACTTTGATGATTAGAGCATAACTCAAATGCTCTATTTCTGCAATATTTTCTGCAGCGGTTATCCATATCTTCAATGTTTATGGTTTTCATTTTGAACTTGTAAACAGCTTTGTGATTATCTGGTGATTTGAATGGATATGCATTTCTAAATTATTCAGTTGAAAAGTAAGGGCCAACAATAAAATCCAAATTTTTTTTAGTTACACTTGATCCACTATGAAAGACAGGAGCATAGGGCCAGGAGAAGGCCATTCAACCCTTCCATCCTGTTCCATCATTCAATTAGATCATCGCTGATCTGTACCATGACTCCATTTACCCATTTTCGCTCCATGATCCTTGGCTAACAACAATCCATTTATCTCAGTCTTTGAAAGTCCAATTTGTCCTGGCATCCACAGGCTTAAGGAGGAGGGAATTCCTGATTTCTTGTGGAAAAAGTGCTTCCGGTTTTCTCTCCTAAGTGGCCTAGTTTTCATTTTAAGATTATGACCCCTTGTTTTTGATGTCCCCCATCAGACAAACTAATTTCTGTTTTAACATTTTAAACACCTTAACTAGATCAGCCCTCAATCTTCTGTACTCAGGGAATACAAGCCAAGTTTATGTAATTATTCCTAATAATTTGGCCCTCTAAACTTTTGTATCATTCTAGTGAATGCATGCTACAACACCTCCAAGGGGTGAAATATATCCTTCCTGAGGTGCAGTTCCCAAAAGTGAACACAGTAGTCATTTTCATACAGAGGGTACTGGAAATCTGTAATTCCAAAGTAAGTTCAGGCAAACCTGATCAACCAACTATGAGAGGAACTAACATAAGAACAGGAGGAGGCCATTCAGTCTGTCAAGCCTGTTCCACCATTCAGTCAGATTTTGGCTGATCCATATGTTTAATTGAACGGTAGAATAGGATCAAGGGGCTGATGAATTAATGCTCGTCCCTATATCCCTGACAGACCAAAACCTGAAGCATAACTTCCTCTAAAATGTGTTCCAGCCTCTTGAGCTGAAGGTCAACATTCCATTGGACCTCTTGACTGTTTTTTTGTAACTGTCGACTAGCTTTAACTTTTTTGTGCACTTGGACTCAAAAATATCTTTCCTGCTCTGCAGTTCTTAGTTTCTCACCGTTTATGAAGTACTCTGATTTATCTCTCTTGGGCCCGCATTGAACTCCATTGGCCATTGACTTGCCCATTGTTAATGATCAATTCCTATTTATCTGCCAGGAGGAGGAATTCTGACTAAAGTATAGACAAATCATAATACAAGTACAGGGGCATTGTCTCAAATCCGACTATCCGAAAATATTTAAAGCTGTCATCGCCTGACTTTCCCTCCTCACCGACATCTTTGGCCTAACTGTTTGGCTGGGAAATCCCTGGAGTTGCTCCATCTCCATCACCGACAATCATCCAAGCCCATTTATGTGCATAAACAGAGTTTCTGCCATGCTTGCTGTGAAGTAACACCAACAGATCTGAAGCGGCTGCAAAGAATTTCCTTGCCTTATCTTTCAAAACTGCAACCTTTGCAACCCTCGCTTGAAAAACATTCCCTCAACGCCCCACATGCCAAACACGACGCAGCCCGTATACCGCCCCACCCAAAACTGGCAAGATCCGAAACCAGGTGCGGACCCGTTCCTGAGGTTGCCGGCGTTGAGACACCGTGGGGGGAACCGTCCGGTCCCATTGGCGGCCGGTGTAATGGTGGGCATGAGCAGACAATGTGGTGAAAAAGCCAAAGGTCGGTTTTACGCCATTGTGAAACCAGTTTGCGATTGTCCTCTCCGCCCATCAACGTCGAGCTGCATTTCCACCGTGGGAACCTAATTTCAATACTTTAGCATCTCATTATAAGCCCTGCTCACCCCAATCTCACATTTACCGCCCACGTTGATGTGACTTCAGAACTGCCGTGCTTCACGACTGCCTTTGAAACGCGTGTACCTGGCGACCTGAACTTCCAGGAAAACTCGGAGGTGAGTGCACACAACCTTGAATAGCCTATAGGGCATCAAGGTACAGGTGCGGCACATTCGGGCCGTGGATGGTGGGGAGGAGGTTAGCGGGAGCACAGGCGAGTCACTTTTTCCCGGCTGGTTTTCAGTGTGGTGCCCAGACAAGGTCTGCAGGGCAGGTCAAGCCGTGAGTGGGGGTTTGTCGGGGTGTGGGGGGCGCGGGCAAGGTAGCACAGGCTGAAGGAAGTACACAAGTACATGCCGGGAGGTCGGTGAAGGGATGGGGGTGGAGGGTGAGGGAAGCAGCCACGTACTTGGAAAAGCTTGTCTAAAGTGAACATTCTTCCGCAGCTGAGAGCGTTCAGCAACAGCTCTGTTGTTGTGCTTGGAGTCGGCCCTCTGGAGCTTTTCTGCCCACTCAAGTAATGAGAAACATGAAAGTGCCACCAAATGCTCCGCACCTTTTCACCCCTTGGGCGCAGACTGCAAATTAACGTGCATTTTAGGGAGCAGCAGAGCAACTGGCCGACTGGACAAGTTGTACAGTCCGCTTGTGAAAGGCGGCCATGTCGCAATCACTGGTGGCGGCGCTCACAGGCCCTTGCAATGTCTTTATTAAGGTTTGGACCAGTATCCATTATGGTTCAAGCTAACAGTGCAGCCTTGCAGTGTGGGTTAGGCGAATGCCTGCGCCTGAGCTGAGAGCACAGCATGCAGTCCAGTGGCTGAAGCTGCTGCCAATCGGTCAAATGGAGCGGGCTGGAGGTGGGTGGGGATTCGGAGACCCAGTGAGTGCACTACACACTGACCATCCAAGCGGTGGCCAGAGCTCTCCTCCATTCGTGAAGGGGCCTTCAGACTTAACCAAGGGAGGTTCGTAGTACATCTATTCTAACCCATGCATCTCTCTCTTTGTTCCTGCAGGAGGAGAACATCTGGATCATGGAGCCTGGTGATTTAGCATGATGCCTCATGGCTTACAGAGAGCAGAGAAGAAGAGTACAGCAGAGGCATCTGGCTCGGCAAAGGGAGGAGCACCTCCCTCAAGACAAGGGAGGGCCTGCTGCACATGCACCTGAAGGTCAACAGTGAGCAGTCACTCATAGGTGCCTCACTAGACCCAGGGTTTATAGACAGTGCTTTTCATTCCTGCAGATAACTGAGGACCAGTGTCACAGAAGACTGCGCATGTCTAGGGAATAATCCACCTGCTGCAGGATTTGACGTCATGGGGACATGGAGGGCATCCACCTCCATGGCCATGAAAGCAACCACTGCACTCAATTTTTACGCCAGTGGCCCCTTCCAGGGCTCCACAGGTGATCTATGTGGGATCTCACAAGCCGCCACACACAAGTGTATCCAAGAGGAGCAGGAGCCACTAGGGTCACAGGAAGAGGGGATTAGGATGGGCTGGACACTCCTGGAGTCACCTGGATGGATGACCCAGGGTGTTGAGCTGCTGGTCCTCATCCCCAGGGTGGCCAAGGGCCCCTGGCTGACTCCTTGAGGAGAAGTGGAAGCTGGAGTGAGATTGAGCTGCCCCACACCCCTCGTGTTGACACTGCTGGAGGCCAACGCTGGTGTCAGTGATGGAGCTCGGCCCGCGCAGCAGTGCAGGTCTGTTGTCACGGATTAAGGCTTCCAAGGCGGCTGCCATCCTGCCAGTGCTAACCTCGACCAGTTGGCATGCTGGCACCATTACCTCAGACGGAAGGCAACAGACCACTCCATCGTGCTTTGCAATCTGAGGAGTGCACCAGACACTCTTTCCCACCGTTCCTGTGATTGTCTTTGCAGCTCCAGCAACTGATTGAGGACCGGGTCCAGAGGCTCATGATCTGACACAGACTCAGCAGATCCCTTTCCTCCAGCAGTCCCCTGAGTGCCAGCGACCAAAGATGTCCCTGCCTCCGCCTGCAGTGGAACAGATGGTGCGGTGTGCTCACCAGATTGTGATCCCGCGGGTACTCTAGGTTCCACCGAGGTGTGTGTCACTGCGCCAGTGGGCGGTGTGTGTGTGAGTGCCGTGACAGGTTTTCAATGGTGCTGCCCTCATTGGAGGTGCTCTTGTCACTGGGGTGGGGTAACGGTTGCCTGGGGGGGTAGATGTGTCAGACATGCCTGGGATAGAAAGTGGAGATTATTAGTGCTTGGCAGCTGCATTGAACGTAGAACAGAGTGGCTCAGAGTAATGTTGAGAGAGGGATGATGTGATGCAGGATCCTCACATGGGTGTTTGCTGCTGACTTCACTGTCACCACAGGAATGGTCAATGTCCTCTCCGGCCAGCTCCAAGGCTTGACTCTCAAACAGAGTGAGGACCTCGTTGTCTGGCACTCCACCCCAGGTCTGGGACCTCTTCCATTCATTGTGCGCGATCTAGTCCTGCATAAAGGCAGATGGAGAGAGGGTGAGAAAGGCACATGCCAGGTCAAATGAGAAGGATGCCAGGTATGAATTTGTGCTGAGTGGAGCTATGGACGGGATGAGGAGGCAGCCTCCAGAGGAGATAAAAACCAGATGGAGACCTGTGGCTATGTGTGAGAGAGTGAGTGGTGATGTCCCTTGAGCTGGCAGTGAGTGAGATGCCAGTGAATGTGTGATGGGGTTTGTAAGTAGGTGAGATTGATGAGATGGTTGACTTACCCTGGCGGCACAGATGAGATCATTCATTTGTTTTCAGCACTGGATGGCCACATCTTGTGTGCAGCATTAGCACTGACCACCTCTGCCATCGCCTCCCTAGCCACTAGGCTTCCTGTGGCCAGAGCGGGGGTAGAGGATATCACGGCAGGCCTTCACGATGAGCAGAAGGTGTCTCAGGGATGCATCACTGGATTATGGGGATGCAATCTTTCTGGGTTTTGTGGCTATGTCTTGACTGGAGCAGTCCTGTGCTGCAAGCATAGAGAAGTGTGTATTACAAATATGGCGCCTGGTGTGAGGAAGTGGTGAGGTAATGGCGTGGTGGGCCAATCGGAGGCTGCCTGCTAGCGATCCAGAGTGTTTCCCATGTCTGCATAATTTATGTGATGGGAAGGGGACGATATGGCATGAAAGCCCACCACTGTGGCCAGCAAATTCTTTTTATATCCTCTACTGCACTTAATGCAAATCTGGGACAATACCACCCTGCATCTGGATCTTTGTGTCCTATGTTGGACTGATCCAGAAAGTCTGCCAAAATCTAACCTGGGTTTAACCGATAAACCCATGCCATTGAGAACAACTCAGTTTGAGAATCAATTAAAGCCGGCCATCATACTGGCCTTTGGCACTTGAGTCATGCTTTAGAATGTTGTTAAAATGCCTTATGCATCAGATCTGATTTCCATTTAGTTTTCTTCCTCCCAGTGAGGAGGAAGCTTTACCAAGTATGCGAAAGAAAAGCATGAGGTACCAGTAAATGGGCCCCTAGCATCAAGGAAGCATTATGCCCACACTGCTGAATGATTTGTATTGATGGAAGTGTTTGTTCTAAATCAAGATTGAAGTCGTGTCAGTAGGTCCTCGGAACAGAATACCCAGTTGCGATTAGTCATCACCACCATCTTCTCAAGGACAATTAGGGATGGGCAATAAATGCTGGTCTAGCCAGTGATGCCCAAATCCCATGAATGAATTAAAAAACCTTACTGGGGATAAATATGCCCATGGAGATATCAAATGTTATTGCCGCAAGTATCACAGGCAGTAAAGAAAGATGTCAGTGGCCCGCCTTTTCTTAATATTTGCAGATGGTAAGGAATCTCATCCGATAACAGCACTATCAGAAAATCGTGGCATTGGTGATCTACTAATATGTGCTGGTCGGAGTTGAGCATTGTTGTCAGCAGTGGGTACTCTGAGAATTGCTCCTGTGATTACAACCATGACTCCAAACTTACATTAATGGTCTCCGGTGACACCATCTCCAAAGATCAAGGAACAGTAGCAAACAGACCATTCCTCTGCAGGCACTTTTGCACCACTATATACCTAGAATATCAGGGTACAACAGGGTTAAACGTAGTTAAGGTAACAGCATTTCTGGTAAAAGGATGTCACTACAGGACTCTTTCGTGACGCTTGAGGTGCGGGTATCCCAAATACTCTTCAGATACATCTGAGGCAATTGGCCCTTAGCAGATCCTTGTGAGTAGAGGATGTTGACTTCATGCCTGTTGTGCCCACATCATTTGCCTTGCATTAAGAAGTTTGTGCAGCCTTGTGTGGATGGCTCAGGGAGAAAGAAAGAACTTGCATTTATATAGCACCTTCCATGATCTCAGGGCATCCCAAAGCACTTTAAAGCCAATGAAGTACTTTTGGAAGTGTAGTCACTGTTGTAATAAAGGAAACATGGCAGCCAATTGCACAGAGCAAGATCCCACAAAAACCAATGCAATAATGGCTGGGTAATCTGTTCTTTTTGAAGTGATGTTGGTTGAGGGACAAATATTGGCCAGGACTTCCGAGACAACTTCCCTGTTCTTAATCAAAATAGTGTCATGGGATCTTTTACGTCCACCGGTGATTGCAGACAGGGCCTTCGCTTAGCATTTCACCCAAAATGCTGCACCTCTGACATTGCAGCACACCCTCAGTATAGCACTGGAGGTGTCAGCCAACATTTTTGTGCTCAAGTGTCTGGAGTGGGACTTGAACCTTCAACCTTCTGACCTGGGGCTGGGAGTGCTGTACCCAGCAAGCCATGGCTGGTACTCTGAGACAAGCCCTCACCTAGGTCCTGGGGGTCCTTATTAACATGAGTGAGCTGACCAAAGTAGTTTTTTCAGACTAAAGTGTTGAGTGGAAGCTGCTGCAACACATGGTGTAGTAGCCTCAGCAAATGACAGAAACACAGTACTTGCCTCACATAGGGAGGTTACAGTAGCCTCAGATTATGAGCATAGGAGGCATTATAACAGCTTAGGCAGATTGATTGACCTGTGTCTTGGCTAGCTAGTCCATCACATAAGGGCATGATCTTTTGAGGAATAATGTGAGGTGCCTCATCAGCTTTGGTAATTGTCATCACATTGACAGTGGACCTTTATGAATGCGAATTCTTACACAACTGTCAATGGAACATATTTCGGACTCATTGGATGTAGTATCAGGGAGCCCCTGAATTTGAGGCCCGTGTTCACTACTCTGCTTTGTCAGGAGTGGAATTTCACAACCGCAACACTGCTGCGGACCACAGTGTGTGGAAGTAGACTGGGAGCAATGGGCGAGAATCATAGAAGAAAGCCTTTTAGCTCAACATGCCTATGCCCGCTCTTTGAAAGGATGATCCAATTTGCTCCACTCCCCTAATCTTTCCCTCTTTCAGATCCACAGTACCAGTGTATGGAGCCATTGCAAGCATTGGAAAGTGATGGACAGAAATAGACCAGCCCAAGAAGACTGCCCAACACCATGATGGATGGATTATCATGACCAGCTGTTGAATGGTGGAGCAGGCTCGATGGGCTGAATGGCCTACTCCTGCTCCTATTTCTTATGACCTTGTGGCCTCACTTCATTCCGTTCCACCACCCCTGCCCACCCATCCTCCTAACCCTGCAGCCCTATAATTTTGCTGGAGAGGCAGAAATTCAGGGCAAACTGAAGGCTGACTAAAATGTTCATCTACCAGCAGATTTCATGTGGTGCTTTAAAAAGATTAAAAGAGTGGATAAGCTTGCTCGTGAGAATCTAATTTCCTCTGGTGAGGAGAGTCTAGAACAAAAGGAGGCATTACCCAAAAATTAGGTCTAGGCCATTCAGGGGTGATGTCAGAAGCACGTCTTCACACAAAGGGTAGTGGAAAAGCAGAACTCTCTCCCACAAAAAGCTGTTGAGGGTTGGGGTGGGTTGGGGAAGGGTCAATTGCAAATGTCAAAATGGAGGCTGATAGAATTTTGTTAGGTGAAGGAATTTAGAAACAAAGCTGGTAAATGAGGTTGAGCTACAGATCAGCCATGGTCTAACTGAATGATGCAACATGCTCAATGGGCTGAATGGCCTTTTCATGTTCCTATGTATTAAAGTAATTACTTTTTTTTAGCATGTTTCTTTTTCCCAAATATTCAAGGAAGATAATTCCCATGGAAGATGTAATAGCTGTCTGGTGCAAAAAAATAATTCCAGTCAGAACATTTAAGAATGGAAGGTCCTCGTGGAAAAAATAGTTATGGTACATTCCTCAAATAATTCTAAACTCCAAATCATAAGAACCCTTGAGTGTTCTGTTAAATTCTGAAACTACCTCAGAATTGTACGCATGCAATTTGGAGCAGTAATTCAGGATGTATTCTTTTAAGGTAATAATCCTGCTGAAGGACTTGTCCCTTACTCAATACGTGCCAGTTTAATGCTTGTTTGTTATAATGTTAATGATTTCTTCCCTGAATCCATGCCTAATACGTCTACCTAATTCTTATATTCCAGACAGGGCAATCTGCAGCAAAGGCATATGTAGCAGCATGAGTCATGTCTCCAGGTTTGTAGGGGCTCTTGCATTATGTTAGAAGTCCTGCCAGATTTGATTTTCAATACAATCGTCGATATATAAAAGTAAAATATTTTGCTTCGCACGGAATAAACACTTAAATATTTATTTCAATTGATTCGTTTTACTGATTCATGATCTCTTGTAGAGTGGTCAGCAGCTTGTTAATCATCATTTCCCTGATTCCTCCCAATGGTCAGTGCTATCATTACAAAACTATTATGCTCTGTAGAATGGAGCCACCGTGTAAAGATTAACCTTTTGAGGAAAACGGTTGCATTTTTAAAATTTGTTCTTCATTGTGAGCATTTGTTGCCCATCTCTAATTGCCATTGAGAAGGTGGTGGTGAGCTGCCTTCTTGAACTGCTGCAGTCCATGTGGTGTAGGTACACCCATGTAATGGCAGTGAGAAACAGTGATATAGTTCCAAATCAGGATAGTGAGCGGCTTGGAGGAAACCTTGCAGGTGGTGGTGTTCCAATGTGTCTGGCAGGTGGTAGAGGTTGCCGGTTTGGAATGTGCTGTCGATAGAGCCTTGGCAAGTTGGTGCAGTGCATCTTGTAGATGGTGCACACTGTAGCTACTGTGCACCGGTGGTGGAGGGAGTGAATGTGTAAGTTGGTGGATGGGGTGTCAGTCGAGAGCTGCTTTGCCCTTAAGCTTCTTGAGTGTAAGAACTGCACTCATCCAGGCAAGTGGAGAGTGCATGACATAGTTCTGTATGAAATAGATTAAAAATGTACAAGAAAGCATTATTTCATCTTTGCCCACTCATCATTTAGTGTTTGCTGAGCAAATACGCAACACACTTTTAGGTCTTTATGGTGCAGTAATGAGCTCTTCTCAATTCATGTCATCCATTCTGTTTTGACAGACACGGATACTGCGATCTATGGGCAACATTTGTACTGCTCCTTATCATTCTCAAACTGCATGTGAGAGTGGCCCAAGGCAGAGCAGGGAATTGGATGTAAATTGGCCAGATGAAAATCAATAGCCAAAGACTCAGGAGCATTGTGGATTGGATGTGCAGATCTCAGGACAATTCTTTGACATACACTCCAGTCAACCCAGACTCTGTACTGGAAGCGCAGTTTGTAATATCAGGGTTTATGTGTCACAAGGTGGTCAACTCATTTAGAAACAAGCGCACTCCCCTATCTCAAGTGACATTGAGTGGTGCAAGACTGAACCCATGTAGGCAAGTGGTGAGTATTTGATCAGAGAGCTTCGTAGATAGTTTTGGGGCATTGTTGAATCTGCAGCCAAGCCGTTTATCACAGAACGCATGGACTTTGCCCTGTTCTTGTAACCATGGTGTTGATATGCTTGGTTCAGCTAAACATTTGGTCAACAGCAACACCTACTTCGGGACTTGGCAATGATGGTGTCACTAAAGACCAAAGCAAAGTGGATGAGCCGTTCCTTATGGGTGGATGGGAGTTGTCTGACACTAAGTGCCATGGATGTTAGCAAGCCACTTGACATCCCAAATCCATACAGGAACATAGAATGAGTTACAGCTCAGAAGGAGGCCATTTACCCCATCATGTCCGTGCTAACTGAAAAAGAGCCATCCGGTCTAATCACACCTTCCAGCTCTTGGTCCATAACTCTGTAGGTTACATCGCCTCAAGGGCAAATCCAAGTGCTTTGTTTTAATTGCAATAAGGTTTTCTATCTCTGCTACCCTCTCAGACAGCGAGTTCCAGACATCCCCACTCTCTAGGTGACAGAAGGCGGAATTTTCCCGTCTCGCCAGCAGTGGGAATCGTGGCGGGCGGGACCGGAAAATTCGGAGTGAGGCCAAGAGTCAGAATTCCACAGGCGGGAAAACAAATCGCAATCTTCCCCTCAGCACCTTCATGGCGGGTTCATGACAGGTCACCTTTCCCGCTGGTGAATGTCAGGATCGTAATTTGCATGTCATGCATGCTCATTAACGGGGCTACAGACCGGAATCTCGCGCCCCCGTGAAATCTTCTGCCCCCACCCCCCATGGCGCCCAGACCTGACAGCGGGGCGGTCGACTTTCTTACCGACCCGCCACAGGATTCAACATGAACCTCGCAGCTGCATAATTAATGAGCTCAAGCTCACGCGATTCGGCGGGTTTGCCTGTTACGCTCTGCGCTGGGAGAGCCTCCGACTTCCTGCCCCTGGTCCGGGACTTAGTCCCGGAATGGAAGATTTCACCCGAAATTTCTCCTCAACTCCCTCTGAACTCCCCCAGTTACTTTAAATCTATTCCCCTGCCTATTGGCCTCTCTGCTAAGGGAAATAGGTCTTTCCTGCCCATTCTATTGAGGCCTCTCATAGTTTTATACAACCCACTTAAATGTCCCATCAGCATCCTTCTTTTCTAAAGAAAAGAAACTCAGCTATCCAAAGTTTCCTCATAGCTAAAATTCTCCAATCCCGGCAACATTCTTGCAAATTACCTCTGAACCCTCTCTAGTGTTATCATACTAGTATTGCAGTGACTAAAACTACTAGTACTCTAGCTGTTTTATAGTTCTAGCATAGCGTCTCTGTTCTTATGCTGTAGATCTCAGCCAATAAAGGGAAATTTGCTGTTTGCCATCTTGACTACCTTATCTACCTGTCCTGCTACCTTCAGGGATCTGTATACACGCATTCCAAGGTCCTTCTGTTCCCCTTCAGAATCCTGCCATTTATTGTGTTTTCCTTTGCCATGTTTGTCCTTCCAAGTGCATCGCCTCAAAATTCTCTGGATTAAATTCCATTTGCCACTTTTCTACCACCTCTCCAATCCATTGATATCTTCCTGCAGTTTACAGCTTTCTTC